>NW_022709306.1:0-1381 GCF_011630105.1 Anneissia japonica | reverse complement strand
CATATATACAGTTATTATTGAATAGGTTAACCTATATAGATATAAAAAATTTAAACAAATCACAATTAAATCATGAGGTATACAAATGATCTAATGATTCTATTCTCATAGGTTTTAATAGAAACAAAAATTTCAGGATGAGATTCAGATTGACACAAAAATATAGCTTAAGGTTGATTAAAATTTATAAGTTTAATTGAAATATTTATAGGAGTGAGAATGTCATGCGACTATAAGGAATTTAGATGCTCATTTATTTGATGGTGGCAGCGTGTTGATATGCTTCAATGAAGATTCCCACAGATTGTTGAGAAGTGGAAAAACACTACTTAGCATATCTGATTAGTATGTTAATTGTATACAAAGCTGTTAATAATATGAAAGACATTTCGAAACAAAAAAATATATTGACAAATACCATATACCCCCGGTATTCAACCCCCAGCCTGCGGGCATTTTAATCCGGTCTACACAACATTGCTAAATATAAATAATTTTCCGGCCGATATTTAGAAAAAGTTTTTCTGTTTATAAAAACACCTCCTATGTGCCATAATAATAAATTTTCTTTGCTCAGCCCAAACTATAGAGGGGCTTAGGTGGTATTTTTTTTTTTTTTTTTTTAAAGTTCTTCACTGGCCCCTTCTATTTCGAATCCACCGCTATAAAAGCAAATGGGTGGGCTAGCATAGAAAAAAATTAAGTACACTTTTTATGTCAACCCACCGCTGGATCTCAACAGATTGGAACTGGCCCCCAGCTTAAAAAGGCTGAATACCCGGGCCATATACTGTAATATATGTGGTTATTTATATGTATGTTGACAAATATACCAAATACTGTATATGGTTATTTATATGTTGACAAATATCAGTAACCATATACTATATATATGGTTATGGTGGTTCGAAGGTTCAGTTTTGAATCATACAACTGTTAAAGGAACTTTTTGTTGATGACGAGCTATGCTTGATACAATTATACAACATGTTCCTATTTTAGCACTGTTATTTTGTTTCTTCCTATTGTGTTTACTGTGTTAAGCAGCAACCTTGATTTGAATATTATGAACTATGGTTTTCCAGTTTTCAGCTTAACCACAGCCCCACTTTTTGTGAGCATTTCAGTCAGTTATATGAGAGAAAGTGCCTTGGGGTTAGAACTGCATATATATCCTATAGGTCTCTGTAGGATGGGTATGAGACTTGCCTTGACAGCGAGAGGTTCCAGGTTTTAATCCTACCAGAGACACTTTTTCATACAACTACAGTAAACGAACTTGTTGTTGATGAGCTGTGCTTGATGTGATTATTACAATATGTGTTCCTATTTCAGCACTGTTATTATTTTTTATCAATTTCTTCCTATGCTATGCAGCACT
>NW_022709305.1:0-660 GCF_011630105.1 Anneissia japonica | reverse complement strand
TGCTCGGTTCAGTCCCCGCCGACGTCGCAAACACGCATTCGGCGACTTCCTCGACCGCGATATCGACCAAGACTCTACACCAAGTAGTGGACGCGTGTTCGAAATCCTGGCAGGAATTTCTGACGACTGTGGTACTCGCGCAGTGGACGAAGGAGACCGGCATACCGTTGAAACCCTGGGTCAAGAGAGGAATTCAAGATCTGGAGACGATGATGCCGCTGCTGTCTTGCATGACGTTCGCGTGCGGTAGGCGCCTTCTCGCCGAGATGCTCGACGTTCCGGAGTACGTTTTCTGTCGCGAGAAAGACTTTGTTCAAAATTAGTAAAATAAAATATATTCCAAAAAAAAATCACGAAATCTCTTGTATTTTTCATGTGTTATTATGTGTACGAGGCCGGTGTAGATTCGACTTTTCTGGACTTAGAAAAATTTTCGAAGAGTCTGGACTTAAAAAAAATTTGAAGAGTCTGGACTTAGAAAAAATTTCGATTTTTCTGGACTTAGAAAAATTTTGAATAGCCTCCTCGGATCTCCTACCGACGTCGAGTAGGTGGACGCGTCCGCGATTCTCAGACGGACGTCGAATACACGGAAGCCTCAGCGGATCTCCTACCGACGGCGAGTACGCGGACGCGTCCGCGATTCTCAGACCGACGTCT
>NW_022709304.1:252-611 GCF_011630105.1 Anneissia japonica | reverse complement strand
GTTAGGGTTAGGGTTAGTGTTAGGGTTAGAGTTAGGGTTAGGGTTAGAGTTAGGGTTAGGGTTAGTGTTGGGGTTAGTGTTAGGGTTAGGGTTAGGGTTAGAGTTAGTGTTAGGCAAAGTGAGATAGGCTGAAACAAACACTATTCCATTGAAAGTTTGAAGTTTTTCGGATAAGTACTCGAAATATGGCGGAAAGTCAAATTTGTACTAAGCAATCAACTCGGCGAGATAACCACTTTTGTGCAAAAAATGACAATGTTAAAAAGTTGAGTCAAAAATGTAATTTTTTTTTTGTTAGGTTAGGGTTAGGGTTAGGGTTAGTGTTAGGGTTAGAGTTAGGGTTAGGGTTAGAGTTAGGG
>NW_022709304.1:0-192 GCF_011630105.1 Anneissia japonica | reverse complement strand
GTTAGGCAAAGTGAGATAGGCTGAAACAAACACTATTCCATTGAAAGTTTGAAGTTTTTCGGAAAAGTACTCGAAATATGGCGGAAAATCAAAAATTTGCACTAAGTGCTCAACTCGGCGAGATAACCACTTTTGTGCAAAAAGTGACAATGTTAGAAAGTTGAGACAAAAATGTAATTTTTTTTTGTTAGG
>NW_022709303.1:452-1900 GCF_011630105.1 Anneissia japonica | reverse complement strand
ACTGTATATATAAATTTCTCATTAAAATTATAGTATTTAAATATCTTAAACTTATATCTTACAGATCACCACAGACAAGCATCATGCAGATCAGCTTGTTGGTGAGGGCGACAGACTAGTAGATGCGTTGACCTGGCTGGTTCACAATGCCAACTCTCAGGCTGATGTTGCGGTTGCATCTCTCGCTAGTGATATTCTCAAAGCTGCAGATATCAAACAGAAATAAGTCTATAAGTCAAATCTACTCCGGTTCTTGTTTTTCTTAAGGGGCAGATGGCCTTGGCAAAAAAATATTGATTACTATCTCGGGCCCTTTAAGGTTTGGGGCCCCTGGCTTACGTTAGCCAGTGAGAGCTTGTATTTGTTACGCACTATTGTCAACATGGTAATTATTTTAAAAGATATTAATATTGATAAGAGCATTATTATTCCAAGCGTGATTCTTGGCCTTATAGCTGGTGGTTCTAAGCAAAATTACAAAATGTTAAGTAATTTCTTGTAGATCATTAGCATAATTAAAATGGAATATATATTTAAGTGTACAGTAATTTATAAATATGGCTATAAATAGACATGTTTTTTTTTCAGTCTTGATTTTTGTAATATTAAAGTAAGTTAATAATTTACAATATGTGGTAGATATTGGACTTCTTTTGTATTTGTTTTTAATTTGTGTTTGTAAATATTTTATCCAATTTACATTTAGAGACATACAGTTTATGGTATCAAGGAAAAGAATTGGTAGTTTAGACTTCAAATTATAAATGAAATACATTGCATGAACGATAAAAATAAACTATGAAATAAATGCTACTTAAACCTTGAAAATTTGGACAGAATAGAATCAGCATATGCTGGGAATATACAGTAATCTCTATGGCAGTATCCATAATGAAAATACCATATGTTCAGAAATAATTTTTACCTTGGAATTATATTTCTATTGATAGATATAAAATTCATGTTTTTATTTCTTTTATGTACCATGTGTAAAGTTTACTCTGATTTATTTTATAATATTTTTCATATTCTTAACTTATTGTTAACCTACATTCCATTATCAATAGTGTTTGCTTGATTTTGCTGTTTTCTACACTTTAAGTGCCTGTCATTGAAACTTCTATTGTTTGTGATAACATTCCAAAATGTATGTGAGTATTAGATTAGAATCTGTGCATCTTGAATCTACCTAAATGTGAGTGGTTATTGTCAAGAGACTATTAAAAATGCTAAGAACACTGAAATAGTTTATCTTGTATTTAATTGTTGTTGAAGTATAAAATGCATGAAAGAGAATACTGTCTCTTCTATTATATCTTATAGCCAGGGCAATCTTGCTTGCTTGCGGAAGTGCGGGAGGCCGCCCCGATATCCGGGAGACTCTTGCTACTTCCAGGAGACTTGGGACCTCTGGTGTAGTTATCCCTTTAGTGAAACCAGATACCATC
>NW_022709303.1:0-400 GCF_011630105.1 Anneissia japonica | reverse complement strand
GCGGGGGCCGAAAGTTGGGCCGATTGAGACAACACTGTCGTAGGGGGTCTGGGGCATGCCCCCGTGAAATTTTTGTGTTCTAGACGCCCGAACATAACATTTGAGGCATTCTGGGCTATCATTTTTTTCTTTTTCTCTCTTTTTTTTCTTTTTTTTACCTCCCAAAAGGGGGGACCGGGGCCGGGCCGGCCCCCCCCCTAAATCCGCCCCTGCCGCATCAAGGTGCTTTTACACCAAATTTTGGGATCGAAAAGCCTACCAAACTGATTAGAAAATCGAGATCGAGATAAGAATAGTGATGCTTCGCTCAGCGCATTAAAAATGCGGTCCAAATTTCAGTTTGGATTCAAATGCAGCATATGAAAGCAGCTGTAGGACTGTAACCACATTTTGATTAAAC
>NW_022709302.1:0-872 GCF_011630105.1 Anneissia japonica | reverse complement strand
TAATGAGGTACAAGGTTATTCATAATGTTAAACATAGTGATGGTCTCATTTATATACAACTTTTGGTCTAAATTCATCCATTTAAGGCTTTGCAGTGCTTGAGTACTAGAATCACTTCTCGATTTGTTTAAAATAATTTTAGCTGCACAGTTTTGTAGAATTTGGAGAGTTTTACTTTGTATTTGATTTTCACGTCCCCATACAACATGGCAATATTCAAGGTGTGGTGCCATGAGTGATTTGTATAGTTTGCATTGGACATCTTTAGGAAGAATTTGGCTGGCTTTTTTTATATAGTACAAGCTTTGCAAAGCCTTTGATTTTGCAAGATATATTTGTGGACACCAAGAAAGGTTCTTATCTAGTATTACACCAAGGTGTGTACATTGACTGACATGAGTAATAGGCTCTCCATCAATGTTAATGTTTACCTGAACATTTGATAATTTAGCTAATTTTTGCCTTGGGCCTATTCTGGTTTTTTTTTTAATTTTTAAACTTAGTTTATTTGTCATGAGGTATCTCTTGAGTTCTATCAAGTCATTATTAATTGTAGAAGTAACATTATTAATATTTTTATCTATACAATATATTGCAGTATCATCAGCATACTGTACATAGAAGTAGTGCACATATGGACAGCTGTCTATAGGCAGATTGTTTACATAGAGGAGAAAAAGCAGTGGTCCTAGTATAGACCCCTGTAGGATCCCACATGAGCTGTGACATTCATCAGAATTTCACCCATCTACTTTAGTTATATGAGCACAGTTTGTAAGGTAGTTATAGAACTATTTAATAACACTTTCATGAAAATTGAAATATTTAAGTTTATTGATTAGAATGTTATGGTTTACGATATCGAATGCCTT
>NW_022709301.1:0-861 GCF_011630105.1 Anneissia japonica | reverse complement strand
TCTATTTCTTTCTCATGTTACCTTATCTTTCTTTTTTAGTTCTTTCTCATGTGACTTTTTCTTTCTTTTCATTTTTTTCTTTCTTATGTAACCTTATCTATTCCTTTTCGTTGTCTTTCTTAATTCTCCTGTACTTTCGTTTTCTTTGTCTTTCTTATGCTGCCTTATCTTTCTTTCTCTTTACTTTCTCAGATTATCTTTCTTTCCTTGTTCTTTCTCATGTGACCTTTTCTATTCTTTCATTTTTCCTTCTTATGATTCATTATCTATTCCTTTTCATCATATTTCTTAAGTTTCATGTTCTTTTCCTTTTCTTTGTCTTTCTTATGTTTCCTTATCTTTTCTTTCTCATGTTACCTTCATTTTCTTTCCTTGTTCTTTCTTATGTGACATTTTCTTTTCTTTCATTTTTCTTTCTTTTGCTTCCTTGTCCCATTCCTTTCCATTATATTTCTTAAGTTTCATGTTCTTTTCTTTTCATTGTCTTTCTTATGTTTCCATATCTTATCTTTCTCTTTTCTTTCTCATGTTACCTTATCTTTCTTACCTTGTTCTTTCTCATGTGACCATTTCTTTTCTTTCTTATGTTTCCTTAACCATTACTTCATTATATTTCTTAAGATTTCTGTTCTTTTCCTTTTCTTTCTTAGAAAAAAAATTTCTGTTCTTTTCCTTTTCTTTCTTAGAAAAAAAAAAATTATCAGACCTCTCACCTCAAGTTTCCAATCCTTACAGTCATATCCTTTCAGTTTCCTTACCTATTATTCCTCATTTCCTAACTACTTACCGTCTAATTTTGGAAAGGCATCTCTTAGCAGATGTGATTTCAGAGACAATTTGAAAGTATTTATTGACTCACAG
>NW_022709300.1:0-1544 GCF_011630105.1 Anneissia japonica | reverse complement strand
CGGTTGTGGCTTGGACTCCAAACTTCGAGGTAGGGTGTTCGAAACTCTCGCTGGGCAAGGCACTTTATCTACGGTTGCCTCTCTCCATCCAGGAGTACAAGTGGGTACCAGTGGCGGACCGTAGGGTAAATTGCAGGGTATGCTATGTATTGGCATATCTAGGATGTGCGAGGGTCGCGTACCCCTGATATAAATACTCGCCCATCCACCGCCCACACATCATGCTCAAGTAATTAGAAATTACCTCAAATCACATAAATTTTTCGCGAGTTAGCGAGTTAGCTCCCTCACCTAATCACTGATCCCCACTTTACCTTCCCAACACATCAGCTCCCTTCCACTTCAAAACCTCTACGCCACTGATGCTAGGGCCTCCTAGTAGGAAAAGTTTGTAAACCTACTACTATACAGGAATGAGAAAGTTTACCTTACCGTTTTAGATCATGAGGGGGAAAACCTTGAATTTCGAAGAACAAAGTCATTAGACACCTAGCTCAAAAGTCGAGAAAGGTCATTTCCCGCCATCTAGAAATCAAAATTTTCCCGGGGGAGGAATGTTGACCCCACCACCAAGATTTGATTCCAGATCTGCATAATTCATATTCCCATTCATCTTATTAGCAGTGGCGTAACAGGCAAGGGGCCGGAGAGGGGGGGGGGCAGACTGTCGGGTTTTTATCGGGCTGACCAAGCCGTCGTACTGGGCTGGGTAAGAAGAGAAAAGAAAGAGGGGAGAGGGAGGGAAAGAGAAAGAGGAGGAAAGAAAAAGGAAAATAAAAGGAGAAGAGAAAAATAAAGACAAGAATAAAAAGGAAGATATAATGAACAGATATCACAATACCCCGGCCTGCAACCCCTTCTCCACTTCAAAAAGTGTCCATATCGCATTTGATCTAAGCCGCCAGGTATTCTCCGCAGTGGCGTAACCACCGGGGACAAGGAGAAAATATCCATCAGTGGAATATCTATCCCCATTGAATGCCTTTTTCACCCGGGAAAGTTCCTGAAAATCTCAAATTTTAAATCGCATATTTTGTTGAGGTAGGCCAATTTCCTCTAAAAATTGCACATTTTAGGGAGTTTTGATCAATTCCGACGAAATTAGAATTTAAAAAAAAAATGTTTTGATGTTAAAGCTTGTGCTTGCTCTCCTTTGCTCTCCTTTGCCTGTTATAACACATAGTTCCAAAACTCAAGAAAGAAAATTTAAGATAGATCGTTTTACCTAAAAGAAGGGCCTCAATGTGTAATGATGTTGAAAGAATATGTTTGTAATAAATAAAGCCATAAGGAAAATGCTTATATTCAGTTTAAAAAAACGAGTGTGGCCATATATAACATAAGAGCAGTTCTTGTTGAGGTAAGCCAATTTCCTCTAAAAATTGCACATTTAGGGAGTTTTGATCAATTCCGACGAAATTAGAATTAAAAATACAAAAATTGCACATTTGTTAGGGTTTAAGCTTGTGCTTGCCCTAACTTTGCCTTCTAAGTTATTTAAAAACATAATAGTCCCAAACTTGAGAAAGAAAATTTAAGATAGA
>NW_022709299.1:0-846 GCF_011630105.1 Anneissia japonica | reverse complement strand
AATAATAATAATAATAATAATAATAATAATAAATAAAAATAATATTAACTTAATTTATTCAAATGGCCCCGAAAAAATGGCCCGGGAAATGTGTCCCAAATGACAGGTAGGAAAAAATGGCTCCCAATAAATTTATTTTATTTTATTTGCTCAAAATTCTATAGCAACGCTGGCAGGAGAAATGTGCCCTCACCCCTATTTTGACACAAAATTTCTAAAATTTCAGTGCATGTGTCACTCGTCTATTCTGTTGTGCTAAGGACTGTTGTGGCAAGGGCTGTAGCCATAAAAGGCCTGGGAATTTGCTGTTTTTCCATTGTATACACCAATTTTAATGATGTTCTGTTATTGTTATTGTCAGCATTGTTGTTATTTTAGTATTTTGCATTTTGGCATTGAAAAAACAAATCAAAGATTAGACCTATGAACGAAAAGCAATATTGCTATGAAATTTAAGAAAAGGTATATTTAGAGTATATTTATTTATAGAAAGTAATGTTGCATACTAAAACTATCAGGAATAAATACACAGATAAACGCATGATCTTTTCTTTTCAGTTGACTAGGTAATTTAGTGAAGAAATGAATATATAAGTCCCAGGCAAGTGTATATGGGAACCTTTAATTCATAACTCATAATTCAATTTTTAGTTCAATAACTCATAATTCATAACTCATAATTTATTTTTAGGGAAGGATTAAGCCCCCCCCCCCCATCTTCATCGGCCAATGCTCGTCGGGCAGTCGGACCAAACAAAAATAAATTTAAAAAAATAGGCCTAGTTTTTCCATCTTAGCCATTTCCGGCCATCAAGTCTCCCAATTAAAAAAAAAAAAACAAACTCG
>NW_022709298.1:0-553 GCF_011630105.1 Anneissia japonica | reverse complement strand
CCCCTCCCCAAATGAAAAATACTTTTCTACGCCACTGCATGTTGGGCTCAGACTCCTCCCATCTAGTAGCGTCAAGGATGGATGGATGGATCACCCATTGGTTGACTTGTATGCGCCGATTCCAAGTAATTAAAGGCAGAGGACGTTAATGTGTTGAAGAGCTGTACATACTTAATGTTAAAATTGTAGACGACATACTGTATTACCTAAATAGGTCATTCTAGAGACAAGAGGCAGTGGACGTGCCACATCAATATTCTTTGGCTATTTATATTCTTGTGTTCCATTAGGAACGGTGAGAAGGTTTTGCAAATATCGAAGGCGACTACTAGTGGGAAAGAACGAGAAAGAAGGCAAGAGGCGGCCTAAGGTATGGAGGAAAACTCAGAAAGTGCGTTTAGACGTTAGTAGGCCTAGATGTACTTAAAAATAATTAGCTTTTTGATAAGTAGCCAGTGAGTTGCACAAAGTGCAATAAAGAGTGAGTAAACCCAAAATTAGGGCCTGGAACCCAGGCTATCCCTCTTGCTGTTTCTGGGTTTTTCCCATCCCC
>NW_022709297.1:0-2141 GCF_011630105.1 Anneissia japonica | reverse complement strand
ATTTTAGGGATGAGTACATTTGTCAGTTTCACAAGCACAATGGATGAATCAGGTAAAACTCATTGTGGTCTTCACACACAGAATGTAGGACATTCCGTTTAGAATTCGGCCAAATACTTATGCTACTTGGTTAGGGATTGAAGCAGTGGTAACTCCAAGAATTATCCGACCGGTGTACAACAAATCTGACAGGAGACCTTGTGGAGAATAAGGGGAGAAATTTTGTTTTGATTTGACAAACACATGAAAATGCCTAAATATGGTCATAACACATCATGACCATATATAGGTCCGCCATGACTGTGTATGGCCATACTAAATTTGAGAATGGATGGACTTTTAGTATAGTGTGATGATTAAATATTCATACCGTAAAACCTCAAATTGAAGCCCATTGGACTTAATCTCGAGATAAAGCCCATCTGGAATTTAAGCCCCTTTCTTTAGTTTGCAAAATTAGCCTCGATAAGAAGCCCATCTCGAAAAGAAGCCCATGGGCTTCGTTTCAAGATAGCATAGGCTTTTTTTTAAAATAATACAATACAAACACTACTGTATACATGAATTTCAAAAAACAAAAGAAATTAAAAACAAGCTTGGTTTATACAGTAGTTTAGGAGATTTAATGCCATTTAAATACAGTTCATTATACAGATTGGTGTTACAGTGGCCTTATTTATTGTTTTATAGTACAAATTCGTCGTATGACCTGAAGTTTTTTATGAAGTGGTTAACCATCGTTTTGATTGAAACCTTGCCATCGCTTTTAGTTTATGTGTTCCTAAACATTGCCTGAGACGAGCTAATTTATTTTCTGTCCCTTTTGGTTGAGCCGATCATATTAAGAAAGGATCTGTAGATTAAGTAAATATTATAACTATTGTATTAATATAGATAACAGTATTGATATTTTCTTTGATTCCTTTACTGAATTTAAAAAGAAAATTATTCATTGTGATATTAGGCTAGGGTAATTATTTTCTGTATCCGTCTCTGTTTTATCCATTCTGTAAGTGGCACGTTCGTACTTGCTGTTGGGGTGGAATTGAAATAAAATAAAATAGTAAAAAAAGAAATTACAGCATTCTTTTTGAAAAGAAGCCCCCTCTTTACTTTGCAAAAGTAACCTAAAAAAGAAGCCCATCTCGAAATGAAGCCCATGTCGACAAAGCCCATCCAAAGTTCGCAATAAAACCAAGCCCAGGGCAGCGGCTTCAATTTGAGGTTTTACGGTATTCATCAAAATACAGTGAAAAAGTATTGTAAATTTTATCCATTTCAGGTGGAGTGTATGAAACACCAGTTAAAAGACCTCTTCTTGACCCACAGCAGCAACTAAATCAGGGTGATGTATAAAAGAACAACTCAAAAGTTTTCAGAACAGGGGTGGCACTACGATTTACCAGACCGGGGTCCGGTGTCCCCGACAGGGGAAACTATGGCAATTTAGGGGTTTCAAAGGCTTCTTGATCGCTTTTAGAGTCTACTAATATGTAAAAAAAGAAATATTCTCCTCGATGAATTGATATTTTTTTTTTGTTTTTTTTTTATCCCTAAATGGGCGGAAAGGGGTGCTTTCCGCGACACGGTGGACCTTGCCTCTTACCCCACCCGGTCCCCGCTAGTGCCACCCATGTTATCTACAATTATTTGTGAATATTCATATTTTCATAATATTGCTAATCTTTTATCTATTTCAGTATTTGTTAGCACAAATAGTGCAAAACGTTTAGTGTATTTGGAGTTCTTGCAGATATCAAGCATATTAATCAAATTGTCAATTATATCCGGCCAGCGGTAGGCTTCCAACTTGTTTGCACTGATATCAAATTTCCCTTCGAAACATAGTGAAACATCAATATTAAACCTTCATCACGTGTGTTGCTATGACGGCACTTAACAACAAGTTGATAATGTTAGGTCGGTTTAAGCATAGAATGGCCAGCTTTCCTTCAATGCATAGATTGCATTGGCCTGAAACGTAAACAAAATACCTACCCCAGCATATAAAAGCAAAGCACATAACATTATCCATTACTTGTCTGATGATCGCTAAATGCGTGAAACTTTAAGTAACAAACAAGCGTATTACTTATGTGTATTTATGCTCTATTATATGCTCCCATAGGTAATATTCAGCA
>NW_022709296.1:0-891 GCF_011630105.1 Anneissia japonica | reverse complement strand
TTTCGCCTGTAAATGAATGATAAAAATATTAATAACATGAAAGTTTTATAATTGTATCTAGGCCTAGGCTTTAGGCCTATGACTTCGTAAACTTTAATTTATGAAATAATATGCTGGTCATCTTCAAACCAATACAAATAGCCTAGGCCTAGGCCTAGGCCCTATTTGTAAATTGTAATCTAAACAATAAATCAAAGTTAAAGAATTATTGCATTGAGAGAAATTTTTGTACAACATATGCCTAATCATTCATAATCAAGAAGCTAGGCCTTGTTAGTAAAATAGCAGCATTCTCCACACTTCTGTTTATAATATTAGTGAGTTATAATATTATCATTATTATATTACTGTATTACTATTAATTGAAATTTTGATTTGTAATTTGTAAAACATTTAAACGTTTTGATTTAAAATATGTATTAAAACAATAAATATATTGTAATACAATTAGGCCTATCTTTAAAATATATTTTTATCTTTAAAATCTTTAGTTGCACAATTGATTTGTAAAGCACAATTGGGCATGTTTGCATAGCACAGGACTCCTTGGACAAGTTTTCGCTTTTACTAGATGTGTATATTTAAGCTACCTTTGACTGATTCTTCATGTAGCTTTCTGGAAATTTAGTTATATAATTTTACAGCAAAGTGCAACATTGCATCTTTTTATAAATCATTGCTGCTTGAAAATCCTTCCTTTTTTTTTTATTATCATCGTAATTAAGCCGATTTAAGTACTACCTTAAGATGTTCGGCCGAAGAAGTACCGAAATTTAGGCCTGTCTAGGCCTAGTAGTAGTAGGTGGATATATATTACCGTGAAGTGGGGCGGGCCGTACATGCCTTATAATTTACTAGTATACTACGTGGATAGCGAGATTTTTCGATCGC
>NW_022709295.1:0-852 GCF_011630105.1 Anneissia japonica | reverse complement strand
TTTGGAAAGTAAAAAAAAGGGGTGGGGGTTGGAGAAAAGAAAGAAAGAAAAAATTATTGCCCAAAATGCCTCGAATGCCTTCTTATTTTCGGGCATCTAAAAAACAAAAAATTCCGTGGGAGCATTTCCCTGGACCCCTAGGGTAGTGTTATCTCGATTGGCCCACCTTTCGAGCTCCCCTTTTGTGTCCCTGATAGGACACTTATGTAAACCGCCAACTTAATTCCATATATCGTTGATTTCAGGTGTGATTATAAAAGCCTGGCTCACATTCCAGAGATCTTCATTCTGAATCTTCATATCATGTCCATAATGTAATAGGAATACTAACTTGTATATGACAGCAAGAATTGAATACAATTGTACAAAAAACATAAAATCAATTTAAAACCAGTCAATAAATACATGAGTATGTATATTTGAACAAAATCGACAAATCAACAAAGTCAAAACTCAGGTCTGTTTTGAAAGGGGGTGGGGTGTGGCAGTCGCAAGTCTCCACCCACCTCAACTGGAAATGACATTCTACAGTATAGTAAAACTCATCGTGATGTACTCTGGCTGTACATCGCTCTTTCAAACCTGATCATTTATGCAGTTCATTTCAACAATTTTCATGCATCTTAAATTATAAAATTGCACTGCGGTCGAAAAGTGGGTAGTTGTGGGAAACTCTGTCCGGACCATGGTCCGGACATTACTCTAGTAATTACAGACAAAAAAAAACCCAAACTAGGGATTTACTAAACCGAAATTAGTCCAACGGTACCAAATAGGACAGCTAGATATCAATACTGACAGCTCATTTACTCCACCAGGAACACAAACAACAATCCGGCCACCAGTACTGAA
>NW_022709294.1:0-752 GCF_011630105.1 Anneissia japonica | reverse complement strand
TAGATACGCTGGCAAATATATAATGCAAGGCATGCTTAAAATTTTGTGATAATTAGGAACGATTTACATACTCGCAAGGGGGAAAGTAGTTGTGTATGATATTAAGAATCACACGCCATAAATTATAAGCTGATGTAGTCCTAAAAGTGTGCTGTATTAAATGATGGTGAGGAGTCAGAATGGTTTAAATTGGAAACAGGAGTCTTTCCATATGATTCCAACACACTTTTTTGCCCGACTCCCTTGAAATCGTCCAATATTTTGCTTACTCGATGATGTCTGGACTAGTGAGAGTTATATAGGTCAAGCCACGTGACCTTGACCTTTGACCCAAAATATCACAAAAATTTATATATTGATTTTCGGGAAATTCACACCTCAGAATTTTGAGGTCCCCGAATGGGGAGAAAATGGGGCGTGTTCTGGCGTCGCTCTAAATTCGAAAGTACAATAATCCAACAGGAGAGGCGCGCCCTCAAAAGTTAGACAATTGGGGTTTCAAGGGCTTCTTTAATCAATTTTAGAGTCTACTAATAATATGTAGACAATTCATATATTTTTTACTCCCCGACGATTTGTAGTTATTCTCCCTGACAGGGTGCCAGCACTCCCCGACGGGGGCCCTGCCCTGTCACCATTGGGCATTCCCCGGGCTTTCACTCGTGCCACCACACTGAGCCCCTCCATGTAAATAACACGGCCGAGGTAAATTATGCAGAGTAATAGCGATCAAGGAGAAAGGCGTGATCAAA
>NW_022709293.1:0-798 GCF_011630105.1 Anneissia japonica | reverse complement strand
CACAATTCTTGCACTTGGGCCATTTTTGGGGCATAATATCTTACTAATTAAGCAATTTATCCCTTTAACAGACTGCATAACTGAAATCAATACAAAAAGTTGTCCTAGAATAAAAGGTTTCATGGCTCTAGACAGTACACAGATAATATTATGCTCGTTTGAAATCAACAGTATAATACAATTTTATTGCGCAATTCTTGCACTTGGGCCATTTTTGGGGGGACATATCTTACTAATGAAACACTATATCCCTTAACGAACTGCATGCCTGAAATAAGCACATAAAGTTGTTTTAGAATTATAAGTTTCAAGGGTCTAGACAGATTATTTTTAATATTATTGTTATTCAAAAATTAATTTTATCACATTTACGCACTGATACTCTCACAAATTGAAAAATATACCCCTTTTCAAATCGCTTTTTAAACATGAAGGGATAAAGGCACCAAGCTGATATTGGAACATCTGATCCTCATATATAAATTTATTAATGGTGCAAGTTTTAACAACAAGCGTACTTGCCCACAGGGTCAAAGGTCACCATGAAACGAGGCATTTTTGTGCATTTTTTGTGCATTTTTTGTCCCGAATGACCTTTTGACCTACGATTACCCCCTAAAATGATAAGTTAAAAATCCGGAATTTTTTGTGGTGAAACATTTCCAACTATATATTAATAATTTGCTGCATAAGACCCATTTAATAACTGATTTGGGTATTTTAATGGGGTCTTAAAATGGAAGAAAAATTACACAACCAAATAAGTTAGGGTCTTTACGAACCAATATTTTCGTAACG
>NW_022709292.1:0-1178 GCF_011630105.1 Anneissia japonica | reverse complement strand
GTTTTCTTCCACTTGTGACAAAAGTGAAGCCCTGCGTTTCAATTGCGACACCTGTTCTCTGGACATGTTCCTCAATGTACCTGAAATAAATGTTAATTCATATTGAATATAATAATACACATAATTAATGACAGCTGGTAGTGTCCAATAGATTAGTCTTAATTAGCTGGTGGTAGTATGCTTTATAATTATAAACATCCATAAGCCTACTTTTGTTGAACATAGTTATAAGACATGACTTAAGCATTAAAATTGATATGTATGCTATTATAAATCATATTTAGACATTTGATGCCATATTTAGATTACTTTTGAATTTTAATTCACATCCAACTGGCCAGCAACAAGATGAAAGCTATCATTCCCAATGCCTCTTTTTTTACTATAGAATGTTTTATTACTACAACCTTGTATAATGTCCCTCAAGAGACACAGTGTTTTATGATTGATTGATATTGTTATATTGTATAATATGTTGTTATTAATTTAATAAATTTTGAGTTGGAAAGTCATCCATACACATATTATTCAAAATGAATTAATAAAAGTTCTGAAACTGACACTGTACAGTTGTTGTTATTATTTTGAAGATCAATGATATGGTACGGAAAAGTTGTGACAACTGAATCAATAATACTGAATTTGGAAGCTTGAGTTTTATTCTTGTACTACAGTACTGGCATGTACAGCACCCCTCATATACTGATTAGACTATAGTTAGCATTGGAATTATAATCATACTCATTGCATTTCTAATAAACATTTCCTATGTCTTTTTTGTGTACATCATTTAACCATGTACGAGATTGATCAACTTATTCATTGTTTTATTATGATGACTTAGCCCTGGATGAGCAGAACATGGATGGAGCCACTCACACGATCCTTCATTTAAAAGATGAATTCATTTTAACTATTAATCATGAAATTGTCCAAACAATTAAGGTCATTACAGAGTAAATGCCAATAGCACAGTGTAAAAATACTGATGCTTTTCCCATTTATGTACAGTACTACCAGCAACTAAAATAATACCACCACACTGAATGTCAGTCAGAGGAGAGATAAATTTCAGAATTAGCCAATGAAACATGACTTTACTTACTACCAATTACACAGCTTCACTTGGCAACACCACACATGCAAACATGAATTATAGATGCAATTTGCATCTCTAC
>NW_022709291.1:0-7083 GCF_011630105.1 Anneissia japonica | reverse complement strand
TATGTATATTTGTGGTTGTTGAATCTGAGTCTGAATTTGGTGCCAGTCTCACCAATGTACGTTCCTTTGTCGCAAATATCGCATGTGATGAGATATACCACGTTGTATGCATCGCAGGTTAATGGAGGGGGCGTATAGGGAGGTTAGAATGGGGGAGTTTAAGGAGAGGATTAGTATTAAGGCATTTGCAGATGAGGCATCGGGGATTATTGCACTTAATATTGCCAGGTGACATCGGTAGAGAAACTATGCCTGATGAAGTCAAAAGAGATTTAAGATCCGGGGGTTGTCGATTGGCGAGTAGAGGGGGACTGTCGAATAAGTGTTCGATAGACTTATCGACTTTAAGTTGGGTGTAGACATTACGGATGTTTTTGGATAAGGGGTGAGTGTTAGTATGGAAGTCCATGACCAGTGGGATGCGTTGGGAGTCGGATTTAGTGGTCGGAGAGGGGAGATCCTGTCGGGAACGGAGGGAAGCTCTAGTAAACTGTGATTTAACTAGGCTAAAGGAGTATCCATGATTAAGGAGGTAACCAAGAAGTTTATTACAATGAAAAGTGTAAGTCATCTTGATCAGAACAAATCCTCTTTATGCGTAGAAATTGACTGTAGGCTATAGATGATTTTAGGCGTAGAGGATAGGCACTGTCGAAATGGAGAAATGAATGGCTGTCAGTAGGTTTAGTGCAAAGGGCCCATAACTTGAAGTTGTTGTGAGTGAGGATAACATTAGTAATAAAAATAATGTTATTGATGTGTTCATGGGTAAATCCGTGTTTGGGAAGAAAGGTTTTGAGAGACTGGAGGCCGTCAGAATGAGGGATGCAAGTGTTTTTTATTTAATACTATATTTCAAGAGGTGACCCATCCAGCAATGCTGATCATTAGGGGCCCTCATACAATACAAGGATAAAAACATGAGTCACTTAATTACACAAATTTATAAAATTCAGATATAAAAGATAATTTGTAAAAATTTGCGAATACATTAATTAACAATTACAACACGTCCATATTAACTAAGATGACATCAGCGGGGAGGGCAGGAATATCACTGAGTAAATTAAGGAAATGGGTCGTATTCTTTACGTAACTGGGGATAGAGGGCACAGTGGGTTAAATAAGGGACTCAATAAAACCGGATAGACATTCATTGAGAGTGCCAATAGAGGATACAATGGGTCTACCCGGGGGTGTGATGTTGTGGGTTTTGACTAAGTCAAACAATCTAGACTTATCGGAAGGGAGATCATCCGAGAGGGAGTAATTGTCAAGTTTAGTTTTAAGTAGTCTGGTAGTTTATGTAATTTAGGAATAGTATAAAATATACCTGATCGAGGATTACTAGGAATTAAACCTTACTACACATATCAACAGGTTCTTTTTAAATAAGGTCTGTAGGGTCTTTGTTTAGTTGTTGATAAAACTCGTCGTTGGAGAGCTGGCAGTCGGCTTCTGCAATGTAATCATTATGGTAGTGGCACCGCCTTTGTCATTTTTGTAATTTTGCCCATCTAAGAAGCCAAATCTAATTCTACAGTGTTCGGACTTACACCAAGTCACTCGCAGAGTCCAAGTTAAAGAATATTTTAAAGATAAGGATCCCGGCGCTAACAGACATAATGTGCAGCCATACAAACCACCTAGCCTCACTCGATACCCCTGGACACCACCTGCAGGCAGAAATCCTTATATTGACTCCTTCGTAAATGCAGCAAAAAACCACCTCAACACGTTCATTAACAAACAGAAGAATGCGCATTAGAAGGACAACATATCTATCGCCAAACGAAAAGCAATCAAACAACTCAAAACGAACCAAGAAATTATAATTAAACAAGTAGACAAAGGCGGTGCCACTACCATTATGAACGCATCAGATTACATTGCAGGAGCCAACTGCGAGCTCTCCAACGACGGGTTTTATCAACAACTAGTGAATTTAATGTGTGGGTGAAAGTTGTTAGCGTGACTCACTAAGCGTTCAAGGTTTTCAACTCCATGTTGCCAAATCATAAAAATACTATCGATGTATCTACAATAGAATAGGGGTGTAAAGGGGGAATGAGGAAAGATGATCGGTTTCAAGAACAGACATGAAAATGTTGGCGTAATTAGGTGCCACTTTGGTACCCATTTGAAGATAATGAGTGTCGTTAAAAGTGAATTTGTTGTGAGTGACTGAGCTATGAAACAAGCAAGCTTGTAACCAATTGACCGTGTACGTTTTATGTCCCAGATGACAAATCCACTGATAAAACATCGACATTTAAAACCAAATAATAAGCTGCAAATCTGGAATTATTGTATTTTTTGCGGCCATTTTGAAATTTGGACGCCATTTTGGATTTCATGCCAATTCTGGGTGGGCCTCGATTGATCCTGAATGGTTTATGTAGCAGGTGACAAATCAACTAAAAAAAAACATTGACATAACCGAATAATATGCTACATTTTTGCTAATAATTGTGGTTTTTGGCAGCCATTTGTTATTTTGGCGCCATCTCGAATTTCAGGTAAAATTCATGGTGGCCCTTGATTGATCATGAAAGGCTTGAATCTGAGGTGACAATTCCACCTCAAAAAAAGTTGACAACACCGAATAAATATGTTGTATATATCTAATATTAGTAATTTTTGCGGTCATTTTGAATTTTGGCGGCCATCTTGGAGTTGAGGCAAAAATTTGGGTGGCCCTTCAAGCTTATTTCAAATAGTATGAGGTCAGAATGATAAAACCGCTGAGAAAACCTTAAACGGAAAAAATGGCAATTTAATCTTGGCTGGGACCTGTCTAAATCGTTTTCATATAAATACAATACATCATTATTTTGGTTTTCAAAGTTGTGAATACTACTTTTTTGTGTGCATACGGTAAAACGTTCCAAAAGAAATATGAAAGAAACTTCAGTTTTTTTACGATTTCATGTCATTTATTAGAACAGTTATGTTGTTATATTCTGGCCTGATATACAGAAGAAATTTGAAAATGTGAATCATGTTATTAATTTGGCAAGTTAAAGAGGCTCCTTAGTGTCTATTGTATTGGTTGCTTTTGTTTCTACATTACCAATCGTAGGCAAGTTCTTGTCAATTAGTATTCGTTGAAAATTGTATAATTTCGAATAAAAAGAAACAAAAAATTGACATAATTATCGATGACCCAAATAGGTGACAATTTTTACTTCAATTATTCAAATAAAAAAGCAAATATGTATGAATTGATGTAACTTACCTGGATTATTTTTATGATAATTACTCCATGATCGGCCTATAAACATTGAAAGAAATTTAGATAAATATAATATACTCTATTAGAATAAATCTTTTTTTTTTTATTACAATAGATCTTTAAATTTTAAAAATATGCTAGTTCAACACAATTGCATGGTGTACAGAGAAAACATTCGTCATTGTGTATCATCATGACATTTCTTGACATAAGTTAATGGCTGTTGGTGGCCATAACACTCGTTGCTTCAGTATACTAGCGTTTTGTTCTAAAATATTATAGCTAATACTTGTTATACATTCTCTGTTTAACATACCTTAATTTAAATATTACAGTATTTACGATTGCCAAGCTGAGACCTATAAGCGTTGCTATCTTATCTGTAGTTCCAATATGTGTAAACGTTTCCAGTCAGTGGTATGAGAGAAAGTGCATGGGGATTAAATCTGCATGTATATCCTATAGGTCATCGTGGTCTAAATGGATATGGCACTCACCCTGGCAGCAAAAGGTTGCAGGTTCGAATCCCACCAGATACTTTCTTTCATATAATTGAATTGAAAAGGTAACTTTTCGTTGAAGGGTTGTGCTTGATACGATTATAACAGCATATTAATATTCGAACACTCTTATTATTTATCTATTTATTATTTAATAGTTTTAAATTTGGTATATACTGCCCTCTTCTTCTTCACCCCAAATGATACGTCCTGTGTCATCACCATCTGCAACACATGGTAGTCATTCACATTTGTCACTGAACCATAATCTTCATAATCATTTAGAGAAAACTAATCAATAGTTATTTATCCAAAATTTAATATTTTAGACCTTATTTGTCAGAATGTAACTTTTATTATCATTACTTATTTTAAAGAAACAATAATCTATTTTCATTGAATAAGGCTAGTGCTTTGTAGGCCAAGATTTATCTTAGATGATTAGTTTACCATGCAAGGTCACATTTACCCTAGTCATTGTTGCTGTCTCTATATATAGCTAGAATTCAGAATAGTTTACTAAGTAAGAGTACGGGTGGATCATTTCCATCCGCTGTATCTGATTCGCAACTTGCTTACGATTTTAATATTCTTACTTTTTTCGTGATAAAATTGCTAATCTTAGGAAATCAGTTTTTCAACATTTAACTCCTCTGCATTAAGACGTAGCCAATCAAGGAAATACACTCATGAACTTTACGGAAATGAACGACGATATTGATAACAAGATGATGAGCATGTCATCCAAAACTTCGACCCTCGCTCCGTTCCCGACATACTGTTATAAAACTTTATACGGTGATTGTTCCTGTATTGAGTTTCATTATCAATTCATCACTATCATCAGGAATATTATCAGATGATTTTAAAGTTAGGTCTTGAGAGATCTATTTTAAAGAAATATTGACGCAATTGCATACAAACTTGTAGTGAGGACTTTTACCATATTCCTGGCATCAACGCATCAAGGATGCATTGCATATTCAAACGGAACAGCCCTCACTCAACAAACAACGCTACTATGTTAATTTAACTTTGTCATTCTGGAGAGGGCGCTATTGTGTTTCGTTTTGCATGTCTGAGTAAAAGAACTGCTCCAGATTTTGGATTTATTCTCAACTTTTCTTCATCCCCTTCATCTAGGATTAGGAACTTTCGAATGTTTTCAGTATGATGTCTCTAGGGAACGTACTAAAAAAAGGAGATATTCCGAGTGAACAGGAAATGCTGAAGGATATCAGTCCTAGACAAAATGTCAGGGAAACTAGACAAGTTGGGAAATAACGAACTAGAGACAGAGTTAAGTAATTTGGAAATTGAAATGGAGGAAACGAAAAATTGCTTGGAATCCAAGGCTACTTTTCGGAGCTGATTAAAGTTAAGATGCAAATTACGGATCTGGTGAATAGAAACAAAAGAAACAATGTGATATTACATAATGTTCCGGAGGGAGTCGAGGGAAGCAATGCTGATTGAGGGTCCCGGGGTTTTGGAAGCTGAATACCTCCTTATTGTATTACACTTTGCAGCCATTTTGGGTTCAGAATGGGTAGATGACGTTAGTACTTATCTTAGTATACACATTCCAGTTGATAACTTGTCTTATATTCATTTTTTAAATTTTGAGGCAAAAACGAATGAAGCCCAAAATCTTTTGAAAGTATGGAATTGTAGAAACTTAACTTTGATAGGGAAAGTTACAGTTCTCAAATCATTGGTACTACCTAAGTGTGTATCTTTGTTTAGTAATTTGTCTGACCCACGACAAGTCTTTTTCAAACGATTACAAAGAACGTTCTTCAATTTTTAATGGAGTGGAAAAACGATTAAGAGAAACATATTATACAATGATTATAAAAAATGGTGGGTTAATAATGACTCATCGTAGAAGCTTTTGCAGTGCATTGAAAATTATGTGGGTTAAAAGAATACTTGACAAACAAAACAAAGGAATGTGGAAAGTAGATTTTTTTTATCATGAGTTACATCCATTAGGAGGAGAATTTATATTCAATAGTAATTTTCAAGCTAATGATTTGTTTTTTCATATAAGCCCATTCTGGCATGATGTTTATTGGCGTGGTCTTTATATGAGTACTACAACCCTGTTAATTCAAGGAATTAGTATCACAATCGATATTGAAAAAAATAATTCACAAAAAATAATAATAATAACAATAATAATAATAATAATAACAATCAATAATGTTATTGATATTTTGAATGAAAATTGTAGTTTTAAGTCTTTCACAGAAATGCGATCTAAGTTTAATCTTAAAAGTAATGAATTTATGAATTATTGTGCTATAGTGTACGTTATCAAGTCGTCATGGAAAAAGACGTTTAATCAGCAATGTATTATTGATGTTATGATCTCTACTGACAAAAAACTGCAGACGTTTTTGCCCAAATAAAAGACCTACAAATTGTCGTTATCATATTTTTGTTCACAAGATATGCTTAGACTTGGCGGATACAAATCATCTAAGTAAATGGGAAGGGGATTTGAATGTAGGTCTTGAGACATTAATTAAGATCGTTTCAAAAGAATATTCAAGGCCACGCTTGATACAAAGATTCGTATTTTTTAAGTTAAATTTATTCACAGAACAGTTGCAACTAATGAATTCTTGTTTCGCATAGGTATAAAGGGTTCACCTAGATTTAATTTTTGTCTAAAAGAGGATCAGAATATTATTCACTTGTTTTTTCAATGTTCAGTTGTACAAACATTCTGGAAGGATGTGAACAAATGGCTTATTGAATTGTATGTTATTTCTATGCCAATTTCACTTCTAGACATATGTTTTGGATGTCAAACAAGGAAACGATTTTATTAATACAATAATATTCTATGGAAAACATTGTATTTATAAATGTAAGTATAATAGTAGAATGCCAACTTTTAATTATTTCCAAAAAGAAATAATCTTACAAGAGAATGTAGAGCGAATAATTTCTTTAAAACAAGACAAACTTTCTTTTCATGTATAAAAGTGGAAAACAATGATTTGCTTGAGGTTGCACAATTAGATAGATATGTTCACATGTCATTTATTATTATAATGTATTTGTTGCCTTGCATTGTAAAAAAAAAAAAAAAGCAGACGTTAACAGTTCTTTAAATGTTCCCTTGTATGATTTATTTTAAAAGGAAGCAATAATAGTTAAAATAATATTTAAAAAAAACGTTGTCATTCTGATTTCCCTTAATTCAGTTTATCGTTTGTACATATGTCTTAATTCATGATCTTGTTGTTTACAACTTGATACCATTGAATTACCTATAGATTGACGTGTCACAAACTTCCCTCCGTCCGTATAAATAAGATTGACTATATGGAATTT
>NW_022709290.1:0-626 GCF_011630105.1 Anneissia japonica | reverse complement strand
TTATTTGTATGAGACTTCAACATCATTAACAGACCTCAGAATGTGGAAAGTTCTGGGGTCGAGGATTCCATGAACAACCTGTATACACTACCTAGCCATCCTCCATTCTTTAATCCTACATCAGCCACTGCTCAAGCTGTAAGCAAATTTTTTATATTATTTTTTGAATTGGTCTTATTTTCTGAATTGGTCTTATTTTCATCTTCCACATCACCAATGGAACTGCAATCACCTTCATAATATAAAATAGTTTAAGACTCAAGATTGTTTTATTATCATTAACCAAACATGTGATGAAATAAATTCTTTTTGCCGGCTGCATACAATGAAAGACATGGACAAACAGTAAAAGGCAATTCAATTATTGATAAACATTGAAAACAATAAACGGATACAATATTATTATTGGAAGCATCATCATCATAAAATTATTAAAACACTCAAAATTTATGTATTAATATAAATTATTAGTATTTTATTAATATTACTATGTTTATACTGTAGGGATATCTCCAAAATACAATTTACACAAACATATTGTATTTCTTATTTAATAGCAGTAATTATGTGACCATACATATTCATACAAATTTGAATGACATTATTTACTCCCCTATATATCTTGT
>NW_022709289.1:0-1131 GCF_011630105.1 Anneissia japonica | reverse complement strand
TTGTTTCTTTGACTTTGTATTCTCAAATAATCAAGCGATATTTTTTCAAGTACTATCGATTGTTAATTTTCAAATTTATTTTACTCCAGTATTATGTTTCTGGTTATGTTCTTATCGGGTTAAAGGTTTATCCAGCTTTATTAGTAAATAAGCATATCTTCATGGTTGGTTAATTTCAGCGTGGAATCGGGATTTTCATTTTTTTTTAATTGATTTAATCCGTTGATTATGTATCTTTATCAATAATATCTTATTCTGAAGCCTCTGATTAAAGTAAAACACGATTAATGTTTAAATAAATGGCATTTTAGTCTATAATATGGAACACTCATAGGTATAGCCTCAGGCCTACATACAAATACTTCTGAAAAGTTCTAATGCGCTATAATATATAACTGCGAGACAATTACCATTAAAGCCATGGCTGTTAATTATTTTAATTGGGACATTTGAAATGAAGGAAAATGATATAAATTTATTATAGATTTTGACTATCTAAGTCAAGCGCAATAATACACTACATATAATCATGATAAAATTATAACAGTAAACTCATTACAATTTGTACGAAATATATTGAACTAGAGAGGGCGCTAGACCGATTTATTTAGTTCTCAGTAGAGTCTTCGCGAACGTTTTGAATATTAAACCGCAAAGTTTTAATTTATTAAAGAGAATAACAATTTTGTTTTCAATTCTGTAAGGCAGATTAAATTTTTTTTTAATCATAAAAAAACCCCAGAAAATAGGTACACATATTTTGTGCAAATAATTGTGAACTGTGTGTTGTGTTGGAACTGTATCTTATTTTTAAAATATGATCCAATAAAAATTCTGAAATCAAGAAAATCACTTCATAAATTTAACTTAGTACTTGCCTCATCCTGAGTTTCATTAAGATGAGGTTCATTTTCAAGGATGTTTGTTACTGCTGGCCAGTCCTCTTTCTGTATAGCCTGTACTAATTTGTTTCTGTGACATAACAAGCAAGGAAATGTATGAATTATTTTTCATTGTCATGTCATTGTAAATACAGTAATTGACTAAACCAGGTTTCTCATGAATTTTAATTCTTGACATCACTGTTATCCTCATCACCATAAAAAATAGTTAATAACATGTTAATGATTA
>NW_022709288.1:0-1185 GCF_011630105.1 Anneissia japonica | reverse complement strand
GATTTAAGAAACTAATTCAAATAAATCAACATAGATATAACTCTCAACCGTCTAGCAGCAACATGTTATAATTATATACAGCATACCAAAAGGTGCGCGCGCTTCGTAGGCTTAACCTCTAATGTGTGGACGTCGCTATTATTTTCGATAAAATGAATATGACCACTAAAAGACGATAAGTTGCATGTTATTTGTTATCTCGTTCAGTAATTTCTTTAGTTAAGTAATGTTAAAAATGCAACAGAGGTAAAATCATGATTTATGATTTACAAAGCATGTTGCCTGGACTTAAACAAATAGCAAATTGCGTTTAGATACAGGTTTTAATAGCTGCGTTTAATGTAATTTCACCTAACATAAAAATATTTAGAAACCACTAAGATCATATGAAACATCAGTAGTGTTAATTTTGTATGGAGAAATATCTATTTCTCACCATTATTTGCATTGGAAAACATTTTTGTTTGCAATACTATAAACATAATTTGCATTAGGTAGGCCTACGATACAACATATTTTGGTCAGGGGCAGCTAAAAGAAAGTTTTACATTGAGAAACAGAAAACAGACTATGGTTGACGAAAATCGAGTGTGTTTATCAACCGACTGTGCCTGAAAACCGAGTGTGCTTGAAAATCCGATGTGCTTAAATTTGCCCTTTTGGCGTTCCATATAAAAAGTATAAAATAACTGACGGTAAAAATCAATGTTTTTCTCTCAATTAATCTGATCGACATTTTGATGTTACAGTAACTTTTTTCAGACCGGTAGGTTTTGAATCTCAGACGTTTATTAAGGATCTCGGTTTTGCATTTGCTTAAATAAGCTAATTATAATACATTTTCAACAATAAAAATAGGAATCTGCAATTGTTAAAAAAGTTGTTCCAAAAATAAATACATTTTTATTATATTCTTTATATATAGCTTGCAATTAAAAACTGAAATGAGAACATAGCGAACGTGCAATGTAAAGAATACCGTTAGTAGTCTGTTGTCTTATGTTATATTTTTTAACTTTGTCATATTTTTGGGTAAATTCTTGGCAAACATGTCTAAATATATCTAAGTAATTCACTGATTAAGAAAAAAAAAGGGTGCCAGTTTTTTTTATTCACTTCTAGGGCCCATTTTGAACAAAACAAAATTGCAAAAAGATCATCGTTATTTATTTATTTATCATACAA
>NW_022709287.1:0-1054 GCF_011630105.1 Anneissia japonica | reverse complement strand
ATTAGCTAAAAATATAGAGTGAATAATCCAGTTGTTGGTTTGTTGGTTGGCTGAAGTTTTCATTATATAATGCAGAAACTTCCATTGAACTATGAAGTTCTTGGTTAGTTGTAACACTCATTGAAAGTATATAATTATTTGGTTGGTTGGTTGGTTGGTTGGTTATAGTACGGCAGCTTAGGGCCATATTTGGACTTAATGTGGACGTTCCGGACAAAAGCACCAATATTTTTTTACATGCTCCTTATGGTCATAGCATTTAATTTTTGGTAGGAACTACCTCATCCGAGGTCATTATGGCGGCCATCTTGGATTTCAAAATGCCCGCCTAATAAAACCTATGTTTATCTATATCTCCGCTTCTAAACCACTTGGAATTATAATGGGTCATGTAAAGCCATTCAAGGTTATTCAAGGTCAAATATTGTATGGTATCTTTAAAATTACATAATTGTCAAATTTTACATTAGAATCATACCCAGGCTCTCAGAATTCAAACTTTTTACTATGAACTACAATATTTCATTCGAAGTCATTCTGGCTGCCATCTTAAATTTCAAAATGGCTGCCACGCAAAACCTATATTTATCAATATATCGGCTTTTAAACAACTTCCAATAAGAATTATGATGTCTAAAAATATATTTTCATGGTCAATGATTTATAGCACTTGTGACCTGGTCATTTAAAGTCATTCAATTTCATTTTTCCGTTAAATACGTAGAAAATCTTAATAGTTTGTAAGTGGTCGTGTTTTACAACAAAATCATACATAAGCTCACAAAATTCAATTTTTGATAGGAACTATTTCATCAGAGGTCATTATGACAGCCATTTTAGGTCAAGGTCATTTAGCAGCCATATTAAATTCCAAGGTGACCACCATGTAAAACATGTTTTATTCCTTTAAATATGTTTATTGTACTGCATAGTCAAAGAATAACATCAAAAGTAGTGACATATATTTGTATTTATTATATTCCATTATATATTGAAAAAGTCTGATATCAGAAATTGTATTTAATGTGAAATGATAATTGATATCAATAAGAAT
>NW_022709286.1:35559-37553 GCF_011630105.1 Anneissia japonica | reverse complement strand
TTTCAGCAAGGAAACAGTCCACCGTCGGTCGGTGTCCAATCGGAGAGGAAACGATAGGGTCAACGGTTCCTCGAAAGACGATCCCGGAGGAACGCACCCGACGACGGACTGGACCGACGTGTCGCGTTCGTTTTCGATCTGCGATCGCGCCCCTTCGTCCACATAGACGTATATCTCCTTCGTGGTTCTCGGAAGGATCGCTCCTTTCGGAATATGCAGATCGGTCCCTGCGCCGACGATGGACAGACGACCTCCTCGGGTGTCGAATAATCCGGCCGAAAAGGTGGACGTTTCGAAACTCTTTCCCACAAATTCTCCCAGACTGTACATAGATACCGTTCTGTCGAAAGTTCGGAGCATCGAATCCAAATCCTTTCGGCATTTGTCATCGTCGTCTTTGTCAACATAACGGTCTAAAATAAACAAACGTACAAAAGATTTTTTATTTTTTTTAACATTGTCACTTTTATTTCATTTCTGTATTCGTTATAACAACAACAACATGTACTTTATTTAATTCTGAGTGGTAGGGATACCTCTGGAAGTTTCGTTGACACGAAGGAGGGTCATGAAACTCTGACTCCTGGAGATCTGTTCGGCAGTTAGGTTGGTCCATGACAGGTTTTTGAAGAGCTTGCCGACTTCCGCGACAACTTTGTTCCCCCTTCTCAGGATGGCGGCGACCGGAGTGTCGTCCTTATCCAAGTGTACCTCCCTGTTCAGATCCGGCACGAGACATTGCAAATGTACGCCGTTGCGTAACTGGAGCGTGATGCTTCCCTTTAGCTGGCACAACTCGCGTCCAAACGCACCTTCTTCGAACGTGTGATCGACGTACAAGTACAGCTTGTATTCGACTTCGACACCGTCTTCGGGAGTAAAATACGAGGAGATCGAAGATGACGAATCGGTAAATCTCTCTACGTCTTCGTCGACGATAGATACTTCGTATCCTCCGTGTATGTCGCGGAGGGTCAGGCGCATTCGACGTTCGCTGCTTTCGGTTGTCGACATTCTCGAATAGTGATCTTCACCGTGCTAACTTCGATCGCGTTGTGAGAGAATGTATCGAGAACGGACGCTTTATGAACCCTTTTTTTTCTTTCAGAGCACGGTGCAGGCGCACGCGTCCGTCGCGTCCATGTCGACGACTCCGAGTTCGAGATCTCCGGGCAGAGTGCGGCTGTCGACGAAGCGAGGAACGTTGTCGCCGACTACCTCCTCGACGCACCGCCGCAATCTCTGCCGCCTTATCCTGTTCTCGTCCATTCGGATGTCGTCTTCCACTTCCCGGTCGTGCGCACCGGAGAAGAGAGGAAACACGTTGATCACCTTTTCCCTGTCCGGCTCGTGAAGCACGGTTGGAAGACGTCGGCGTCGGCCGGAAACGTCGAGTTTCGTTCGCCGACCTCCGTGAGAAGCCGCAGCGGACGGATCACCGACGAACCCAAGCTCTTCGCGTAACTGAAAAATACGAACTAGTTCCTCAACGGGTTGCGCGGATCGTCGACAACCTCGTTGACGAAACTTCGAACGTCCGCGTCCGCAAGTTCGAAGTCGAGAACCGGGTCGTTCGATCCCCGCTCGTTCGTCGTCGTCGTAGTTGCCAGCACGAGTTTTTCGGCATTGACCGCCAGATCTTCGATCGTATCTCTCAGAGTCTCCAACGAGAAGATGGCTGTGAACAGATCGGCGTGCAGCCACTCGATACGCCCGCCCGGGTGCCGCGAGAACCTTGGAGGAGACCCCAGCTGCACGTTTCCCCACTCCCAGATGATCTAGACAGGTCTCTATCATGCCGGCGATCGACTGCAACGACGACGACGACCGGGACTCCGCTACGTCGTTGCCGTTGTGCCTGGCGCACGCGTTTCTCAGTATGCGCATCAGAAATTCGAAGTAGGGGTTGTCTGAACCGTAACGTCTTCCGTCGAAATGTCACTTGAAGGTGAGAGGAGAATCGTTCGAATTTGCTCGACCGAAGAATATGCGCC
>NW_022709286.1:33746-35130 GCF_011630105.1 Anneissia japonica | reverse complement strand
CCTCCGTGAGAAGCCGCAGCGGACGGATCACCGACGAACCCAAGCTCTTCGCGTAACTGCAAAATACGAACCAGTTCCTCAACGGGTTGCGCGGATCGTCGACAACCTCGTTGACGAAACTCCGAACGTCCGCGTCCGCAAGCTCGAAGTCGAGAACCGGGTCGTTCGATCCCCGCTCGTTCGTCGTCGTCGTAGTTGCCAGCACGAGTTTTTCGGCCTTGACCGCCAGATCTTCGATCGTATCTCTCAGAGTCTCCAACGAGAAGATGGCTGTGAACAGATCTGCGTGTAGCCATTCGATACGCCCGCCCGGGTGCCGCGAGAACCTTGGACGAGACCCCAGCTGCACGTTTCCCCCCACTCCCAGATGATCGAGAATGGTCATTATCATGCCAGCGATCGACTGCAACGACGACGACGACGACGACGACCGGGACTCCGCTACGTCGTTGCCGTTGTGCCTGGCGCACGCGTTTCTCAGTATGCGCATCAGAAGTTCGAAGTAGGGGTTGTCTGAACCGTAACGTCTTCCGTCGAAATGCCACTGGAAGGTGAGAGGGGAATCGTTTGAATTTGCTCGACCGAAGAATATGCGCCAGTCGTGCATGGAATCGAGGGTCAGAAACAGCGGCATGAATTCTGTAAAGTCCTCGATTCTCGCCATCCACAATCGACCGTTGCGAGTTCTTCGTCTGGGACCGCGACCGTCGTCGTCGTTGTTGTCGTCGTCTTCGTCGTCCGCGTAGCTCCTCGAGTCCACGACGAGCAATCCGAACCACCTGACTTCCACGGCAGGTTGGCGAAGACCCAATTTCAGAAAGGGCAGCTTCTTGAACATGTCCATCGTCGTGCTCACTTTCGATCGTTCACACTTTACACACTCACTCACTCAAAATAAGTTCTATTACTATAAAGAAAGTAACGTAAACAAGTGTTTTCTTTTTTTCATATTTTACAAACATTTATTTCGATTTTTTTCCAAAATGCATTAAAATTTAAGAAAAGCAAAATTATTTATTCTTTGCAGTCGTCCTCGATCCCGTCTTGCGCAACAGCAAAGTTTCCAGTTGGTTCGCCACTTTGGATATTCCGTCGACGTCCTTCTTCCCGTCAAGTATTTTCAGGATCCGACGGACGTGTTCTGCCGGCATCCTCACAGTTTTTTAGTCGTTCCTTTTCTCGACAGATCTCAACATCTCCGAGTGCCGTTTTTCGATTGAAAAAAAAAAAACCTCGAATCTTATTGCTAGACGAAATCTGCGGCTTTGTCTACTGGCGTTTCTGCCATTCCTCGTTAATGAACGATTGTTACTTGGTGATGTAACGCTTTCGTTTGCAACCCGATCTGTTGCAGCGCGTCGAACGGTTGACCGGGTCGATCTCC
>NW_022709286.1:27384-33178 GCF_011630105.1 Anneissia japonica | reverse complement strand
GAGAGTAAGGTCGATCTCCTGACGCCGTTTACTAATATCTCGTCGAAAATTCTGTCGACTTCGCCGGCGGAGCGCGAACGTTGCTGCGTTTGTCGGTCTTCGTTCGAATGCATAGTCGGCAGGCTTCCTCGGTTCGAGATCGGAGAGAGTATGCTCGATCTCCGTATGTCGTTAATTAATATCTCCTCGAAAATTCGGTTGACCTCGAGCGAACGTTGCTTCGGTCGACGATCGCGGTCTCCGTTGAGATCCAACGGCTGCAGCACGCTTCCGTTCACACGCATTGGCGAGATGGCGGGCACGCCATAGTCGAGTTTCACGGCCAGGCATCCTCGTTCGGTCGTTCGATGATCGGAAAACCATCTCGAGATCGTGCGAAGCTCCTTATCGTTGTAAGCGACGAAGTGAACCGTGGAAGCTCGGACGTCCACCAGATCCAGTGCCGACCGGACGAACGACATAGGAAGGTCGGGTCCTTCGATTAGGATCTGCAGGTGATCCACTATCACTGTGCCGTCGTCCTCCGTGCGAGATCTGACATCACCGACTATCACGTCCTCTTCCCTGAACAGAAGGTGGACGACGTTGGTGTCCGCCCGTTTTACGGCGAGGAGATCTTTGCAGCGAATGGTCGTTCTTTCGTCATCAGTTCCCTTCGAAGTTTGCAACCAGGATAAGTTCCTCTGTTCCGGTATCGGCGACAGGTTTTTGCAGAGGCAGTTCACGAACCTTTCTCCGAGGACGTCTCGGAAACGATCGAGCAAGGGCACCGAGTCCGAAGGTTTGGAGACGAGCGCGTCCAGCAGGATCGGGTCCTCGTTGACGTACGTGTACCAGAATGCACTCTCGAACGAAGTCTTGCCCCCTCTCAGTGCCACCAGGTGTTTGCACACGTCGACGAGCTCGCGAACGACGCCCGACCTGGTCGCAGAGTCTTTTCCGTGCAAGTCGGAATAGTCTACCTGCCGGAACGAGGGAATTCCGCGGCGTGATCGCTGCCGAGTACAGGTCCGACCTCCACGACAGGGTCTTCACGTGCCTGTTGGTCATGACGTGGCTGACGTCCCTGAATGCGACGGAGGCGAGCTTCATGACGCTCCTGATCTCCGACTGTCGTGGGTTCGTGTCCATCGTGTAAATTTCGGTGTCCGCCGGGACGTACATCGAAGCCGGAGTTCCCAGGCCCACGCGTCCCACCGCTCTGAATTTTTCGACGTCTCTGCTTTCTAGCCGCATTCCGAAATCCTCCGGTTTCCTGTCGCACAACTCGGCCGAACCGAAATCGACGAGCCTGAATCGGCCGTCCGACCGGTTGTAGGTGACGTCTGAATTTGCATCTCCCTGGCTTCCTGGACCAGAGAGCAGAAACCGCAGCAACACACGGCAAAGAGATCGCCTATTCCACTCCCTTCGATCCCTTTGTTTTCCCTGACGTTCTGCCGAATCATACGAGCGAAAATGTTCACCAGCGGTACCATGAGAGCCAGACCGCAGAGAAGGCAGTCGTCTCCTAGTGATTCCGCGAGTTTTCCTTGCGTGTAACACGGCAGGAAGTATGTAAACACGCACAAGCCGAAGTTTCCGAAGCAACCGCATAGTCCGTTTTCGAAATCGGCCATCCTTCCCAAGCGCAGGTGAACTCCCAATCGCAGGTGCACTTCTTCGCTTCTGCTTATATGCGCAATACTTTGACGAGAAACGTAAATAAAATAGATGGCGGCAGACACGTTTTTGCGAACGTGAGAAAACGGTTATATTTTTTTTCTCATCCGACCCTAACCTGACTTTCGAAAAAAACCCGTCTGCCGCCCTCAATGAACTTGCGAACGAAAACAACAAAAAAATAAAATCTCAGTCAAATTTCACTTTTTTTTTTGTAATAAAATTTATTTCTTAGAATTAAAAAACGATAAAGATTTATAACTATAATCGCCCATAATTTATCTAAACACCCTCTTGTCGTCCGGAATCTGCCACTCCGCCAATCTCATTTCGATAGGCCGTCTACACGTCGGGCACTTCCGCAGTCGACTGTTGCAGGATCGACACGATACAAAGTGCCTGCAGGGCAAATTCATCGTTTCTGCGTAAGCCGTCATGCACACGACGCACCTGTCGCTCTCCTCGAGCGTCTTGAGCGATTCCCACTGGAAGTAAGGGAACCGCTCCGACAGCATGGCGCCTGCTAGATCCGCCACGGTCTCCCCGTTTGACACACCGGTTTCGAACAACCTTCTGCCGGTGGCCAGAACCTCCATGATCTTCCCTCTGTCCGTCCGCTTCCGTCGCATGGCGGTGGCCAGCGCCCGTCTGGCGTTCACGAACTTCGACGTGGGTGCCGCTACGTCGGTTTCCATGTACTCGGCCACACTTCTGCTAAAAGGATCGTCACTCCGCCTGTGGACTACGCATCTTCTTGCGATGACCGTTTCAAAGTTTTCGGCGGGCGTCTCCTCCACTGGTAAAACGACGTCCTCCAATCTGAAATAAAAAAAAATAAAAGAATTCAAACGATTAGCTCAGTTACAAAACGATAAAATAAAACGAAACGAGAAGAGGGGGAAAGAGAGTCACATTTCAGGTTGCCATTCTAGGTCCCAGTATTCCTCCGGCTCTCCATATTCCCCGTAAGTCGGGAGGGCGAGACTTCCGTGCCTCGTCGGCGAACTTGAAGTTTGGACGTATAGCTGCCTCATCGAATATATTTCCTCGTGTTCGGCCATCTTGCTGACCTCTACGCCGGTAAGACACCCCAAACGGCAAAGTTCTATTTCTTCGTCTCCATCGTATCGTGCCTTGCATTTGCAGAAGTGGCGATGAAATCGGGACCACTTGACCCGGTGGTCTCGGAAGAAGGGGCACGTGACAAATCCTTCGCTGTCCATCTTGCATCGAATGAGTAGGGTTCGTTGAAGTGTCGAGGACTTGATCCAAGTTCTCTTTTATATGCATCGATCGGGGACCATGACGTCATCCTATCTTAAGAACTTCGAGATCGTCGTAGCTGGCGCCACTTTAATAATCAGGAACCGATGACGTCATCAACGGCGCCCCCATCGCACGACGATCGCCGCAGTACTCATGGCGTCGTACACGGCGCCCCCTTAGTCAGGAACCGATTACAAAATCAGGTACCCATGACGTCAGCGCAGTCGACCTTATTTAAGTTACACCGAGGGAAATTAAACCATTCGAATTCGTTTCGTAGAAAATGAGCGAGATGTACTCTTGGTACAACGATAACACGATCGACCGCCAGCTTTCAAACCGCCGCATGAACAACCGCCGAAGACCGAACCGGCGCAGAAACAACCGTTACGGGATCAACCGAAGTCGCAGCATTCTTCCCGAGAAGCATTCTTTAACGTCGCACACTATTCGTCAGAACGACAGTAAAAGCTTCGATCGAACGGTTGCCGACCGTCGCTCAAGATCCGAGAAGTCACCGAGATCAGAGAAGGACGAAGGCAAAAGAAACCTGCCTGCAGACATCGTTTCCGTTCACAAAGAGGTGAGTAAAGACATTCTTATATCTCCCGTCACCCTCTGCGCTGAGACGATAGCCTAGAGAAACGAACTTATAATTTTTGTTTATATTACTTTTCCGTTTCCCAGCTGGAAGATGTGGAAAGATCCATACGAAGGTTCAGGACCGATCTGTGCTGGCTGAACGAAAAGCTGAACAAAATGGGACTGAAAGATTTGGAACACGACGTCCTGGTTCACCTCGATCGAGCTTGCAAGAGCATCGACGAACGTATCCAACGAGATGTGTTTTCGAGCGAACGAAACATACGCATTCGTGAACTGAAGGACGTCTACGAATCGATCGTGCAGGACATAAAAACGAGCTACGGCATGCGATGACAGAATCGCAGAGACAATATTTATTTTCGAATAACGCAATTTTTTATTATTAGATGTTGTAAATAAAATAACGTTTGTCAAGATATATTTGAAATATCAGATTATTTACAAAGTTTGAAATAAAATCAAGTTAAACGATACTTTTTAGTCTTCTTCGATTATTTAGCTTCGAATTTCCTTTTTCGTAACTTCGTTCGGGACCGATGACGTAGACGGCCAGTACCGATGACTTGTTGTATTTGCTTCGATATAGAACAAAGTTGGAAATAATTTTAGCACCAGTTAGTTACCTTACTGCGACCGAGCCGTCAACATGCCAAAGTGTGAACCTGGTAGTAACAAAACAGGGGAAAACAATCGCACAAGGAAATGTAGATCTGGTCCGTGTACGAAGAGATGGCGTTTTACGCTCTACCATCCAACCCAAACGGAAGATCAGATGCTGAAAAAGTTCATTAAGATCGAATGCGACCCGGATGGAAACAGAGAAACTCAACATAACCGATCTTGCCCCGGGATCGAATATATTCGTTATACTTACGAGCGATGGTATAGCGGAACGTTACGCGTGAATGGATGGCTCATCAGTTGCCGTCGTAGACGCCTTGGTGGAATCAAAGCGATATTGCCAAGGGCCATCTGGGAGCCTTGCAGAGGAACAAACACGGAAAACGAACGTTACTGCCTTCAGAATGCGAGATTTTCCACACTATATAATCCACCAGGTAGACACGACAATAATGATGCGGAACAAAATAATTACAACCGATACTATACTCTGAGGGGCGGAACTCTTCGTGATACAAAAAAATAGTCGTCACAACCGGAGAGAGAATTCAACGATCCTCTGTTTAGATCAAATTGATACCAGGCAACGTTTATTTTTTTATTTTATTTATTATTTTTGTTCAGTTATATAACAAGAAGAAATATAATACCTTGTTCTAATGTATAATAAGATCAAATATTTGTTAACAAAAAAATAGTAACAGAATTTTTGAACACCTCATGTAACTTTAAATGAATAACGTTTATTTTTCAATGTTTCGAAATAAATGAAAAAATACATTGTAAAAATTGGTTTTTTTAGTCAAATTATTATTTAGTCTCGAAACCGTATTTGAGTCAAAGCGCGGCGTCGTTCCTCAGACGATTGTCTATGTTGGACCACGTGATGGTCATGTACTCCAGAAAGAAGAACGTCTGTCGCAGACATCGATCCAGAGCGGCGTCGTCGGCGAGACCCCGCTCAACCCTCAGACGCCAGGACTTGGAAGCCATCGAGATCAGGTCCTGGGAGTAACTTTTCAATTTATCCTCGGCGTATCTGAACGGAACCAGTGAATCGTACCTGAAACAGAAGATGTTCGGACGGCTCGAGAGATCGGCGTGCCACTCGGAGACGGCATCCTTGTCCGAGTCGCGCGTCAGGTCGACGGGTTGGAAGTCTTCCACTTCGTCGAGTCGACGAAAGGGAACACGTAACCTTTGGCGAATATGTCCTCCTGCGTCTTCTGTCCGACGCCGGCGACGTGTCCGTGAAAATCGGAACCAAGGAAGGCGGCCGCGATCAGGGTGTTGAGGCAACCGAACGGACTGTCGAGCTTCTCTCGCGACCATCTTCCTATCCGGTACATCCTCTCGTTTCGCTTGCGAACCAGGAGGGCGTCCCATTTCATGGCGGTCAGCGTGACTATGCAGTCGCTGTCGCACGTATCCATGAGGATGTTGGACGAAGGCACGTTGCCGCCGAACTTGAGCAGGTCGTGCACCACGCCGAACAGTATGTCCGACTCTGAATACAGACTACGCTCGGGAAGCAGACTCTCGAACTCCGTGCACCAGGGAATCGCGGACTCGTGCCCGATGAGTCGGAACCAGTTGCGTTCGGCGGACTCGTCGAAGCCGGCGCCGGTGATCACGTACG
>NW_022709286.1:19993-27294 GCF_011630105.1 Anneissia japonica | reverse complement strand
TTTCGGAAGCTTCCGTTCCTGTGATCTCTCCTCCGCTTGAGTTCGGCGAGTTTCGCGAACGGAGATTTCCCGTCCACGAAGAGCAGCACGGCCTTCACGGCGCTTCGCTCTCCCGATCTCTTCTGCATCGCCACCACGTCGTCCGCGTACCCCAGGGCGTCCTCCATGAAGGTTTGCGCCACGTCGTCCAGACTGAACCGTCGGTAACTTTTCACTATTCCGTCGTGTCCCTTCCTCCAGCTCCGTTTCTCAACGTCACCGACGACGACCGACCTTTCCAAGCACGCCTCGACATTCGGGAAGTGATCTTCGATCTTCGTTCCGATCGGGCGCGAAGCTATCCGATGAAAAGTCTGAGAAGCGTCGATCATTATGATCTCGACGTTTCGGACGCTTTCGGCGAACGACCAACCGGTGCTCGTCTCCCTGTCCACGATGTCAGCGAATCTTCCTTTGATGCCCATTGCTTTCTCGTGAAAAAATGACGCATGACGTAACGGAAGATAGACATACTGGCAAAGGACAAACCCCGAACCGTTAGCGAGTTTTTCTTCGCAGTCGTAGTCGCCGTCGCGAACACCGCTGCAGAATATCGTCATGCTGCTGAGATCGGAAGCGATAAAGCGACATGAGAAAGTCGTCGAGGAGCTGAGGAAAAATTTCGACAGCGTCCGGCACCTTCGAGAAGGAGAATACGAGCCCGTAATGGAGAGGCACACGTTCGACTGGAACGCGTTGCCCACCAATCCTAAGATCGAAGATCTGGCGTACGTTCGTCGCAACGTTCCCGTCTACCTGGCCATCGTCGACCCGGTGATGGAGCTGATCGTCAAGCATTGGGAACGCGGCAAAGTCGTTCGCTTCGCTTGCAGAGGGTCCACGAGACCGATAGAAGCCATCGAGAATTTCGCGACGTTTCTCCGAACCCACAACCTTCCCTTCGTCAAGAACGTCAGCTACAGGTACAAGATGGAATCGGGCATCCACACGCAGGCCGTTCTCGGCGACGTGTACAAGAGCCTGCACGAATGCCTCGCGCTCGCCGGCGAAAATCGAAGCGGGAGCAACCTGCACGCCATCGTAGCGAACACGTTGGCCGTCTCGGTGGCGATCCAGGTCGCCGTGTTCAAGGATTACGAGCGGGTGGTGAGACAGACTTATCCGAACATGGCGACGGAGGAGATACTTCGGATGGCGAGAGACAGACCGGTGACGAGAGTGGCGCCTATGTCCATGACTCTGAACGAAGATTTCGTGGCCGCTTTCGATCGGGGATGTCGGAGAGGCTGCAAGTATGCTCTGATATTATACGGTCACAACTTCAGACGTTAAACTTTCTCCCTCTTTCGTTTTTTTTTTGTAGGTAGATAGGTCGGTAGATAGATAGATAGATATACACAGTATTTTTTCTTACGTAGATTGAGAATCAAGAACAGACAATAAAATTAACACTCTTGGTAACAATAAATTACGTTTTTCGAATCTTTATTTACAATCATGTTTAACATCGAATTCAAAGTGTGTGTGTGTGTGTGTGGCTGAATCTGTTAAAAAAATAACAACATAGAAATAAATCACGAGAAAACGTTGAAATCGATCCTGTGGAGATTGGATCCCTCGACTTCGACCCATCTGAGCTTCGGCAAGATGACGTCCACGTTGACGTAGCGATATGCGAACTGCGTGCCGGTCTCGGCCAAAGTCAGACGACATTCGACCTTGTATTCTGGTTTGACGTCGACGAATCAAAAAGAGAACGACGTTGCGTACTCGACCAGATCGACCTTCCTGTTTCCCAGGGGATCGATGCATCTCTGGTACACGTTGTTTATGGTGCACAGCACGCAATAGGGCCTTCCGTTGTGATTCGACGCTCCGACGCTCGTCTGGTCGCCGCCGCCCATCAACACTTTGGCGGCATCCGCGTTCAGACACTCGGCGAGCGTGAATCCGCCGGAAACGTACCGGGACAGGCAGTCGGGTGACTCGCACCGCCGCACTTCGATGCCGACGTCCGGTCGCATGCCGTGCTCGTAGCCGTTGAATTGCAGCATGTCCATCGTCCAGGGATCGCGTTTCAGCGATTCGTTAGGAACGTTGCGCACTCGATCGAGAAAGTGGTTGTGTTCGATCATCATCTCCGACAGGACCTTGCGAAGGGTGGATTCGTACATCATGCTGTCTTCGTTCGTACCTTCCGCGTCCCCGTTCGCTTCCCAAAGCCTGTACGCACCGACCATCCTGGTGAGCACGTCTTATTCGTCTTCCGTCTCTTCCATCTCTCTGGCGACCTGAATCTTAAGGAGGCGCTCCTGCTGGCTGCGTGACACGACGATTCGGTTCGGTGTGGGGCGAAACATTCCTTCCTCAGCTTTCTGTGTCTTTGGATGATCGGCGCGAACGCGCCGTCCTGATCGCAGTGTCTCTTCATTGTCCGGACGACGATTGAAACCACCCCGATCTCATGCGAGCAATTTAAAGAGGTCCCAAAGCCAGAACACGGACAGCCCGGCGACCAGGAACAGCAACACGCAGATCAGCAAATTCGCGTGTCTTCGGTAACACGGAGGATTTGCGACTACGTCGACGACGGCCACTCCACCTTTGCCCTCGTTCATGCGATTACAGGTTTTTGAAAATTTCGGCAAAATCGAAAATCCTGAGTACCACCAGCACCACGACGACTACCAAACACACGCAAATGATACAGTGCACGGCTTTGCAAGTCTAGACACCGCCTCCACGGGAGCAGATGCAACGCCCATGCCTAAGCGATGGGGAGGGAATGAACGGTGAACGTTAACGTTCGTGCGGAAGCGTTCGCTCTCGACGATGGTATGAAACTGACGGTTGTTTGTTTCGCGATAGTTCTAATATCGTCTTTATCTCTGCTGTTGCACGATTTGCACAAGGGTAGGAAGAAATTTCATCCACCGAAGACCTCCTCGTGTCGACGGTGAGCAACAGGACGAAGGCGAACCTGACGTTTCGTCCGAGATGGTCGAACACAGAAAACAATTTAGCGATCGCGATATCGACGGCGACCCCGACTCGATGGACTCCGGTTCCAAACGAAAGGTTAGGTTGGAGCGCGGAACCTCTGCTGCGAGGAGCCGTTCGCGCGGAACGAGGAACGATGGCGATCGTGGGTACCGTTTATTCGGAGTTTCTGCCGGCGTACTATTCGGCGTCCAGCTTCTGCTACTCGCCGTAGTCTGCATGAATCACGCCCGCCAGAGACGCACCGAACAACTGCTGGACGAGCGGTCTTGCAAACTGAGCTTCGGAGACGTAGTCGTCACTTCCGAAACCGGATACAGGATCGTGAACGACGAAGGGAATTCCGTTCTCGTACGCGCCGCCGACAGAACGTAGATGCCGACGCAACCGTGCGAGGGACCGGACGATGACCACGAGGAGTTCGTCTGCCTCTCCAAGATGTACATGCTGTCGGGAGAGGCGAAGACGTACGTTTTAACGATGTACAACGACACGGTTCGGGATCACAAGGTGCTGGTTCAAGGACCGACCTACGACAAGCGCGGAGGAAAATCCCTGCCAGTTTACATGCGTACCGACCTGTAGAGCGGCAAGATCAGCATCGGCTATCCTCCCGTGCCCAGCGGACGACGCTCTTGTCTACGTGGACGGTCGGGTTGTGTCGATGACCGTGTCCTCGAACTTGTGACGGCAGCCGGGTGACCAACACTTTCTCCTCACCACGCCAGTACCCAGTTCGTGCTGCAGCTTCTGCCTGCAAGATCGATGAAGTCGCCCGGACATCGGGCAGTGTCGCTCGTCCGTGTCCAAGAAGAGAAAGTTTCCTCTCCTGACCGTGCGCTTCGTTCGGATGGACGTTGCACGTTCGACGGCAGACACGATTCTCGACAGATCCTCTTCGGACAGCAACTCCTCGAAACCATTCGACGTTCGGAACTGTCGGTTGGGCGGAACCATCGGTCGATCGTACAGTTTACGATTCACGCCAGACGAATGGTCGTAATGCGTGAGCGCTCGACGAACGTGTAGCTGACCGTCGCCGCCTACGCGTCTCAGACGCCTCACCGGTTTTCCTTCGGACATCTTGCAACATCCCGGCAGCCGCAGAGATTTACCGGCAGCGTACACGGAAAAGTCGACGTACCTCATTTCGGGGTACACCTGTCGCAAGGACGTTATCATCGAAGAGAGGGCGGCCATGTTCCGGATCGGTCGGGGAAGCCGTTGGTACACGCGCAGCGAAAGTTTGGCACTGTCGTCGCTGGAGTAGACGTCCGGCTCTTCGGGTAAGTTGCCAAGCTCTCTGGACAGAACGCGACGAAACTTTTCGGCCAGATCCAACGCAGCGCCGTCGCTCCACTGCGGTTGGCTCGAATTGTCGACGTCTAAAGGTATCGTGTGCACGAACAGGTCTCCGTCGAAGACTTCGCTGAAAGCCAGGTCGCCATGTGACCTAACCATCCGCTCGAGAACGGTCGGCGATACCACCAAGTATCCCCTCGCGTTGCCTTCGTACACGGACGTCATCACGGACGTGACCGACGGCGCCACGTCGACGCCTCGGAAGCATCTCCATGATCCGACGTCGGACGTGCCGACCGGAGGAAGGCACTTGGAATACCTTCGAGCGAGAACGACTGGTCGTGGCAGTTGTCCTTCGCCCGTCAGCAAACCCACCGATGCGAACCTGTCGTGATTGTAGAAATCCTCGATCCTTTTCAGAATGCCGGATCCGTACGTGAAATCCACGAGTTTGCTTTCCGGAAGTTGTTCGTCTTCTTCATACGACATAACGTTTCCCGATAAGTTTTATATTTAAAATCTCACCAACTGTGTAGAGTGTCGAAGAATAATAGAAACTAATGCAAATTTTTCTTGAGTTCTCTCATTTATCTGGTGTTTTCTCGAAACACGTTTCCGGCGACGAACTCCGCCATGATTTTGGGACTTTCCTTCGCGAGCAGGTTGTACTCGACTATCATGTCGAGATTGTACATTATCCACGCTCTCCTCAGATCTCTCACGATGTCCGGAGGAACGCTCATCTCCCGAATCGCCCTTCCGCCGGATCTCGGCTCCGGGTACAGCAGCAGCAGGTTGTCGTGTCCGTTCTGCTCGACCACCACCTTGTTGCGAAGAGGTTGAACACGTTCTCGCAAGGTTCGTCGAGCATCCGTCGGCTTCGCACGCGGACCACACGCACAACCTTTCGAATCTATCCTGCATGCCCATATAACGACGAACGTCCTCCCGCCAGACCACATTCTCGTCGCGATCGCAAGCGTCAGAGAAACCTTCGTCGAACGTTCGAAACCTTCTCCAGCGGACGTAAGATTCCAGCCAAGTCATGACGTTGGATCTGTTGCAATTCTTTCTGGATCCGAACGCCATCGAACGCGAAAACTACGACCACCGGATCGCCGCCTGCAACGGAGACGATATCGGGTACTGTTAAGACGCCCTCGTGACGTTCCAGACGGTGCTGACCTTGAGATCCAACGGCCGGCTGTCGTGGCCTCACCGAGTTCCAGACTTCGAAACGAAAGGAAAACACGCGGTTCAGGCAGCCGCGTCCGGAGAGAGGGTCGGGTACGATCCGTACCCGTTCATGGAATCCGCGATCGTCAACCGACTCGGTAACGATGCGGACGCCCGCGTTCGCGTGATCTCCGCGTTCAGGAGTCACGCTCACGAAGTCGGTCTTGCATCGGCGAAATGCTTCGACAGCTGTTCATCGCTCACGTTACGGCCACCCACGTCCGCATCTTTAATGTGGAGCTGTCGACGCACAACGCCCGCATAAGGAAGGGACTTGCTTCCGTGGGAAGGGTGATAAGAGATTGGGCCGGCGGCGCTAGGGCCGACGAGTACGTCGAAGGACTGCTGAAGCCGCTCTTCATCCTGACCGAGAAGAAATCTCGGCTCGTGCAAGCCTTCCGACGTTCCTGCGGAATATACGACCGGAAGTTGAGGACGAAGAACAGGATCGTGACCGTAAGATCGGAACCTGCTTCGTGGAAATTTCGCTGGCGAGATTGCAAGCTCAAACTTTGCGATCAAATCACGCTGTACGAGCGGGCGGACGAACGCCTCAAGTGGACGTGCTGCATGTTCGCCGACGACCGCGTCCCCTTTGGACGCTTACCGGGCAACCTAATTTTGAATATCAAATATCCGATACGTTCCACTTCTTCTTGGTTTATGTAAAAAAGTAAAGAGACACAATAAATAAAGGAAAACAAATAATACGATTTTTGGTGTATTTCATTTTTGTTCGTTTATTGTTTTTATCAATCAGACTAAAGTAATCTTTTCGCTTATCAACGCAACCTTCTTTCCCGTCTTCGTCTCCTCCTTCTCTTGGTGCGAACAGCAGAACATCATCTTCACCGCATCCAACATCAATGCCATCTGGAAGATGACGAGAACGGCGAAGAATGCACAGGTGACCAAGGTCGGCGTCTCGCACAGTCCGGTTCCCGGACGACATGAGTGGTACGTCAGAGAGAGGACGATCGCCGGCAGCAGACAGTTGGCGCAGATGACCGCCAGGAATTTCTTCAGTCGGTGTCGTTTCCTTCCAAACGATACGCGTAGTCGATGGGGAACGACCATCTGGCGACGACTGCCATGAGGCAAACCCCGGTCATGTCTCAAAACCAAAACCAGACTACCAGAGCGACCAAGGTGTAGATATCCAATGCTCTGTTAACCCGTCTCACGACGGAAGAATTGGTCCACAGTCCGTCCAAGACAAGATTCAAGTAGGCACCGGCGAACGAACACAAGATGTACTCGACGACTAGGGCGTCGGAGCGATCCATGAACTCCGGAATCCAACCTGTCACGAAACACGTAATCACTGCAGCGGCCGGCATGAAGAAGCTGAGCGAGGTGTCCACGATCCGGTGTTTCGTGTTCGTGTCCAGCAGACCCGGACTCAAGCTGTCGGTAATCCCGAAACATATCGACATCGAGATTTTCAGGAAGGCGAGAAACACGACGGCGGCAAACACCGGAACCGGTACTATCATCGACAACATGACGTGGAGACGTTTGCAGAAAAGGGGGTGTTGAGAAAGTAACGGTACGGTTCTTGAAGAGTAAATAATGACGGTGGCGTCACCTTCATTGTATTTATCGGCGTTCGCGAAGTGCCTATGACGTGGCATTTTTGTGTACGACGAAACTTCCCGCTTCGTAGTCGATAATGTGGCAGGAGAACGAACGCGGAACGATGGTGACGATGAGATCGGCCGTGACCGATTCGAGCGAGAGGCTTCATCGACTGACGATACACC
>NW_022709286.1:13403-19777 GCF_011630105.1 Anneissia japonica | reverse complement strand
AAATACTGTTTCCATTATTTTGTTTTATTATGTGTCTGTGTCTTTTAACAAAAGTGAATCAGTGCGAGAGATAAATAAAGAGATGTAAAACCAATTTTGTTTGTTCTCTTTGGTTTACTTTATTTTACATCGCAAACGCACAATATTCTGCCTGTGTCCGGTTCGTACACGGCACCGTCTAAACCACAGCGTAACCAGCATTCGTCCGTCAAGGGAACCGCCTCGGGATACCCTTTGAGAACGGGAACGCAAGATCCTTCGTCGCTGCCGACGGGAAAGTAGCAGTGGGATCCGAAGAGTACGCACCCCTCGAAGTCGGGAGCGAGGTACCAGCGGTCGTATTCGCCTTTGAAATTTTCCTTCGGCCGGCGAACGCTGCATAGGTTCAGCGAGATGCTTCTCTCGCAGCTGTCGCAACTTCTCACGTATTGGGTCCCGTCCTCCACGATTTCCAAGCACGCGCGATTCAATTTCGGGAGAATGCACGCTTCCTGGTAGAGAAACGGAGTGGCACCTTGGACGTCAACCGAACCGATCACCAGGTCGGAAGCCACCTTCGAATACGCGACCGCAAAGGAGTAGAAAGACGAAGAGAACAACAGCAATAACAGAAGCCGAAACAGCGAAACGCCTACCGTCCATTCGATCGAGCTTTGCATCGATGCTACGTTCCGTGATCGGCGTGGATGCGTCGCCAATACATCTATCGCCTTGCCACCCACCAATCGCAGTTTGTCCTGAAATGAAGGGGCAGAATGGCGCAAGGATTCCACATCCGGTTCGGGTCTCCGCCGACGTTTTGCACAAGGGCGTTCTCGAATTGTTCCGAAAGACCGTTCTCGACGGATCGTCGACGACGACGTCGGGAGGAGGGACTTCTCCGTACAAATCTCGATCGACTTCATTGAAATCGGTCGCAAACATCGAAAATTACAAGTTGTGGCGCGCGTGCAGACCTCCGACGACACGAGGCCACTCGTCTTCGAAGTCGTAGAGCACCGGGTTTTTCAACCAATTTTGTTCGTTCCTATAGTTTCGCCATCTTCCGTCTTCGCATTTCCAGATTGAGATATCGCTGACGACGGCGATCGAGTTCGTTTTTTCACTCGAGACGATGGAACAATCTTCGACCACGAAATCGACCGGAGCCTCGTTTATGACGAAGGTGCTTCTTACCTTACGCGGGATTCGGCCTCGCGGAATATCGTTCAGAGCTCTCTCACTCACCGTCACCCTCACCAACGAATTCTTGTTCCCGACGGCGGCGCCGAGCACCTTACCGAACATCAAAACCTCCAGATTGTTGTCGGGAGTTAGACGTTTCCACGCCTTGCACCAGAACCAACGGTGGACGCAATCGAACCTCGTCCAGAAATCCCTCTCCATGTCGTACACGTAACCGTATTTCTCTGCTTGGCTTCGTTCCATCTGTTCGCCGAGTACGTCGATTAAGTCGGCCGGCGCCCCCCTCCTGTCCTTTCCTCCGCCGAACATCAGGAACCTATCGCGGTAGCAGAGCATATGCAGTTTCGACCGACGGCACGAGCGCGACATCGTGGTCATCCGTGTCCACTTCTGCACGCCTTTTTTCTGCAACGTATCCGAACTGCACTTGGCCACCGAGAAATCGTCCTCGAAGCAGACGTACAGAGCGGAATCGCTCGAGCACCCCAACACTCCCAACGTGCGTTCGAGGTCTCCCGACAGAACCAACCTGGTAGTGTTCGTCATGGTATGTCGACCGAACGTGTCTCCTATCGGCTTTACGATGAACATGCTCGGCGGACCCGAAATTCTCTGCTTTCCGTCCCGCTTGGAATAAGGAGACGATTCTTTCATCAACGTCCTTATCCTGTCGGACGTGCGAAGCTGGGCCAGCGCCTGCGCTCCTTCGCCGTCCTTCCATCCGTAGGGCGAGAATTTTCTCGCGTCCATCAACAGACCCATTCGCAAAGAATCCACGGCGCTGTCCGCGAACGACGCCACCCAGACGGCGACGAGACGATGCACGTCCTCTTCGTGCCCGCTCAAGCGCTCCGATCTGTTGATCATGTGATCGATCAGACTCGGCGGTATCCGGGAGAGCCAACTCGCCATCTGCACGGGTTTCTTCACGAACATGTCGTGTATCAGAGGACACCAGAACAGAAGCGTGTCGCATATCATGTTTCTTATCAGATTTCCTTTCTCGCGAGAGGAAATCACGTTCGTCAGATCCACAAGCAGTCGCGTTCTTTTCTCGTCTGCGAACATGTCCTTCGCGTCTTCCAGGAGGGTGGGCATGTCTTCGTTCCTCAGACCGGGAAAGATCACCGAGCTGCTTACCAGCGACGTCGCGATTGGGGTCAGCGCGTCGATTTCGTTCGTAAACATCGCCGTCTTGGTCAAGGAGATGATGTTCAGGCACGTGATGTCCTCGACCTTCAGTTTACAGCTCAAATGCTGCACGGCTTTCGGGTCTAACCATCGAGAAACCTTGTACCAGATGACGTCGTTCACGTCGTCGACCACAAAGTGTATGTTGTTCAGCGCCGGCATGTTGCCTTTCACCCTGTACTGCGGATCCGTTCCTTCTCTCAGCGGACCGTCGAAGAACGGATTGTGCCTCCAGGGGTCGTCGTCGTGGTCGTCGTAGTCGCCTCCAGCCACGTACGCGTTGTCCGGTCTGGCGTAATCGACGTGGCCCATCGGCCGAACCGTTGCCGTCGGTTTCGGTTTCTTGCTGGCGTCGCCGGTTTTCCTCGACGAGAACGGTTTGCGTGGGACACCGTTTCTCGGAGATCTGACAGCAAAGTTTCTCGAACCGGAAGACTTACCGCCGTCGCTAGAGGGGCCAACGGCCATTCTCGACGAAGAGGCTCCGGTGCCGTCTCTTGCCGAGGAGGAGCCTCCCGACCTCGACGTTCCCGGTTGGTTGTCCGATTCGTCTTCTTCGGAACTTATCCATACGATATTCGACTTCTTCTTCACCTTTACTGGCACGGGCGGGAGACGACGTTCGTCTTCCTGTTCGTCTTTCGAGGGACGATGTCCTTCGCTCTCACTCCGAACGGAATGCTCTCCACCAACCGATCGAGTGCGACGCAGTACGGATTTCGTTCTGATTCTTCTATTATGTACGCCCTCGCTATGCCTCCGGCGTCGACTTCGCCTTGATTGCCCCGTTTCTTTCGGGTGACGCACGTTCCAATCTCTTTATCGAATGTAGGAGATTAAGATTAAAAAAAAAATGATACAAAAACAAAATCACGCAAGAATAACAAGTTAACGTAAATGATTTCATGTTTTATTTTGTTTATTCTTTCGACAAATTCAAAATCCGAGATTGCAATCGCACTGGGAGAATCCGTCCCATTCGGCGGTGCAGTATTCGCAGCGACCATCGACCTTTTCTCTTCTTTCTCGTTACCTAAATCGAGCCATTCCTCTACGTCCAGTTTTCTGGTTTCCAAGGCCAACCAGCGGCATTCGGGCGTTCACGCAGATTTTTCTGGGTCTTCTTCGATCTGTTCGGCGTAATCGTCGATCGTTTCGATCAAGTCGTCGACACGACGTAGCATCTCCGAATGCGAAGTGGCGTCGACGCTCCCGTACGACGATTCAAGAAAAGACGTTTGTGAAAGTGCATCGTCGATACGATGCAGCATTTCCGAATGAGAAGTGCCGTCGAGACTCTCGTACGAAGATTCCGGGTAGGACAGTTCTTCCTCTTCCTCCTCCTCACGGTCCCAATCTCTCTCTCCGATCGGCGACCGTCCGTCGGCTGCTACCAAGAAAGACGTTGCGGATTCGGCGGACGACGCGGTACTGGGCGGGTTTTTAAAGCAATCGCAGGCGTTCAAAAGCCAGAGGCATTCCGGACAGAGTTGAGAATGGCTGGCGCACATGGAGCATAGTTCCCCGTTCGGCATGGGAGGGTTCCACTGACACCTGTTGCAGGCAGTGTACGATGGTTCCGCCATGTCGGACCTCGGTCTGATGCTGTACGTCGCGTCCATCGTGCACATATATACATGTGTTGGGTGTTGCGAAGAGAACCGACCGAAAACATGGAAGGTTGCCGACTGTGCGCGTTCGACGTGGACAAGGAACAGAGACAGTACTGCAGCGAGGACGAACGCTCGGACGAGTACCATCCGATGCTGAAGGGCGAGCGCCTCTACAAATCCTACGGCGTCCGGGAGCGGCCACGGGTCGTCGAGAACATCCGCGAAGCGCTGGCGTCTTTGGAACCGACGATGGAGGACGTCACCTCAGAAGAAGTGGAGAATCACTTCGATCGTCACGTCGTGCCCAGTTATCGACCAGTGTGCGAAGAGCAGCTGCTTGTGTTCAGGAGCCTCCAGCATTTCGTTTAGGAAACAGTGGAACGTCGGTCGCGTCACGGCCAGAAGGTAAGATCGGTCGTCGTTCGAAACGGCTTCCAAGTTCGCGCAACCGGGTACTCCCTTCGCCATCTCCATGAACACCGCTTCCTGGGCAGCTGCGCACCCTTCCATCTTGACGTGGGGCAAGGCCTCAAAATCTCCTTTACCATGACGGGGTGGTGCGGTCGATCTCTGCACCACGTCGGTCGAACGAAGCCGTCTCTCTCCGACTCGGGGACGTGAAATAGCAAACGAAATTCGTTGTTGTGCATCCGTCTGTACATCTCGTCTTCTATTGAACATATTCCCCATTCGCGGTCAGTTTATTCGTCCACGGATGATCCACGGTATCTTCATAGTGGACAAAAAGTCCGATATTGAGGCACGCAAAAACTATAGAGGGCGCGCTATATTTAAAACCCACTTGTATACACGTCACTCGCTTTGAATATTCAATGTTTTTAATCAACCATTAATGCTGTAAATTCGAGGATATTATTAAATATTCATGATCTATTCCTAATTTGGTCATGTGAGAGGAGTCTGGAACATATCGTTCAGAATAATTCCTCATGGAAGTCGCTGAGGAGGCCGACGAAGGTAAGCCTATATTTTTCATGTTTTTGTAGTAAAATTTTCGGGTTTTTTGGCTAAAAAGGTAGTATTATCCATCATTTTTGCAAAAATGCATTTGATGTATGTAATGCTTCATTACTAAGGAACAGCTTGACAAATTAGAATTTTTTTGTAACGGCTTGATTTTTTTTCTATGATGGTCAATGTAACCTACATTTTCAGGCGAGTGCAAAGGCGTGTTGCGCATTGTATGGGGCCTAGCGCGATCTGCACGCGCAGGAATTTATGGTTAACGACGTTTCGTTAGCATAATTTGGATCAGCGTAGGCCTAGCATGATAAGCGTGCATACAGTACAACAAATAAAATAGGCATTTATTAATTATGCGCATGTTTAGGCCTCGGCGAACCCAATATTTAGCCTAGCTAGGCCTACTAACTTAGAACTAGAGATATTTAATGTAGGCTAACGAACACAAATGAATTCGATTTTTAATTTAATATTTATTATTTTTCAGGTTTTGGCCCTACCAACCAGAAGTTTGGCTACCACCACCAATTCTCAGGCAGGTACACATCAAGCAAATTTTAATTATATAATAACTCAAGTACAGTAATTAGTAGGCTTAAGCCTGAGGTAGCCTATTTTATTAGTATTATGGTTTACATTATTTCGAGTGATTTTGAGGGGGTATTATTCAAGCACCTGCATATAGACTAAACTGAGCTTTAAAATATTTAATAAAAAATCTATGCAATTAAACATAGCATATTAATATAGGGTCATTAGTCAACGTTTTATTTACATAGAGCTTTAGTATTTCTTTTAATTGAAAACAATCACTATTTTGCTTATTCATGTAGGTATAGTTTATCCGGGTCTACCAATTGAAATTTATTCAAAATTCATATTGTTAAATAATTTTAATTCAATTCATACAATACAAACACAGTATTATTTCAATACAGTAGTATTATTTTATTAACATATTATACAGTATTTATGTACAATATTATTTAATGATGTTGAATACTCTACAACAATTATTTTCTGATAATAAAAATTAAATGCACTTTTAGCATTCCATTTTTATATATAAAAAGTATATAATGCAATATCAAAATAGATATTCATACATTGTATTTTTATTAAATTTTAAAAGTTGAATATATTTAAAATGTACTAACAATTTTCTTGCAGGTGGAAATCCCTTGATATGTTCTTTGGGAGAATACTGATTTCTAAAAAAGGATTATATTTGGATATTTCTGATAGGATTTAATAGAACTTTCGAAATTGTGGCAGGCAATGTGGACCTGTTCGTCACACCCTATTCACTCAACAGACTCAAACCCATATGTCATCAAATAGACACAGCAACAGCATACTATATAATTAATGTGGACGTAATTTATTTTTGCTCTTTGGTGT
>NW_022709286.1:13161-13346 GCF_011630105.1 Anneissia japonica | reverse complement strand
GTAGCTGGGTAACACTCAAGTTGTCTGCTGGTATGCTAATGCAACACCTCTTTTTTATTTTCTGTATGTTATATTTTTCATTTAATTTCAAGTGATTGTTAATTAATTGTGCATACTCTTTGAGGAATCATAGTTTGCTTAAAAAGAAATAGGAATTAGGAAAATAGGAAAAAAATAATGAACAA
>NW_022709286.1:6081-12912 GCF_011630105.1 Anneissia japonica | reverse complement strand
GTAGAAAATTAAGTACCTTGACTTTGTGTGGTGGCGCTGTTTGTTTACTTCATCTCTGTATAATAGGCCTCAGAAATACAACTAAAAATACAAGTAAACTTTTTTTTTTAAACGTAATAATTGAAATGTGTGGTTTAATACACATATAAGTAACTTGTAATTAGTTTGAATTCATGAAAGATAGCTTATATTTTCCGTAATATCTGATATACTACGCGAATTCCTGTACCGATAACCTCGCTAGCGTAGCGCTCAATACATCGTTCCACTTCATTGATTTCGCTGACTCAGAAGAATTACGTAATGTAGCGCCCTCTATAGTTCAACTCTTTCTGTCCAAAACCCCTATTCGTGAAGACACCGTGGATCCGACACTTGTTTCAGCGACGGTCTCTTCCTCCAGTCGACCGCCAGCGTCCGATCGAGGAGCGAAAGTAGCTCCGCGTCGTCGATTAACTGCAAGTATGGTTGACGGCCGCGTTCTACTTCTTCTCCGGTGATCATTTCGAACAGCATGATTCCGAGCGACCAGATCATCGCCGGAACGGCATACATGAATCGATGTTTCAGCATCTCCGGAGGAAGGTAATGATCGGTGGTTCCGAAAGCGCTGGCGATCGGTTGGTCATCGACGAATTTGGCGAAACCGAAGTCCACCAGCTTGATCCTGTCCGTGTCCAGATCGACGATCACGTTCTCCATCTTCAGGTCTCCGTGAACTACGTTTCGTTTCAAGCAACCGACGCAGGCGTCCACGATTTGCCGAAAGAAGCATCTGCATCTCTCCTTCGGGATACTGCCGACTTTCTCCAGAACTTAAAATAGGTCGGAGCTCCGAAGCGGCCGTTCCATCACGAGTAAATGACAATCTTTGACCTGGTGAACGTCCACGAATCCGATGCAACACTCGATCCCTGAGACCACACGTAGGAAGTGCGCCTCCGCCAATATCGTTTCGCCCGATTCGTTCGTCAGGTAGGACGCCGAGGAGTTTCTCACTACCTTCACGGCGACCGGCAGTCCGTCGGCTCTTCTGATCGCCGAGTAAACGCTTCCGAAATCACCGTCCATTAAGTGGCCCGAGAAGTCGTACAGGTCCATAGTTGTTTTCTTATTCGTTTTCCACCGATAGATGTTAGATAGAAAAGAAAAATAATGCGAAACTAATAACAATTTTGTTTTTCTTTCCTCTTTTATTGGTTTTTCAAAACACATTCTCTCCGTGCTGCGCCAGCAGCTTGTCGCACGCGGCGAGCAGTTCGACGTCGACAGAGTGAGGAGGGATCGACCGATCGAAAATGCCGTTCGTCGGACGAGTGATGTCGTTGTGCACCACTCCAGTTTTCTTTAAGAATTGCACGGCCTCCAACAGGTGCAGGTTAAGCGTTCTGATGCAGGGCACGAGTCGAAATTTGAATCTGAACACGTGCAGATCGCACTCTTCGTTCGTCATGCGTATCGAATGAGCCACTCCGTAGACAAAGGTCGCTTGCAGCAGGAGCGGAGCGTGCGAACGAATCCGGTCGTTCCGGTTGACGTAGGCGAGAACGAGAACTTCCTTGTTGCCAACGAGCCGCTCTCGTTGGACTGTCTTGTTGGTTTTCGTCTTCTTCTCAATCACGCGCACGTCGGATTCCACGGACCTGACCACTCCGAACGTACCCCTGTCGTCCACCGAGAACGCTCCACGCTTAGATATGTTGTCCGGCGTGTCACGGTAAATCACCGTCCGCGGCTGCAGGACGTCCATCGCAAGCAATCGGATGAACTGAGGACGAGAAGGAAAACTGAGTTGCTAATACTGATACAGGTTGCGATCTTCTTCTTCGTCGTCGTCGTCGGTCGAAGGCTCGAATACGTCCGTTCGATGTGCCGTCCTACCTCGTTTTGCGAACGACACGTCCTGATCGCGAGTATCTAAGTAACTGTCCGAACGTTTCGCTGCAACGGCGTCCTTCTCGCCTCTCGGCATGATGAGGGGAACGCGCTCTTCGACGTCCATCGTCAATCGCTTCCCGTCTTCGGACGCCACAGCTCTGCCCCCGAACGCCGTGACCAGTCGTTGCCGCTCGTCTTTGTTAAACACCGGAAGTTCGATTTTGTTCGACCTGTACTTGCAAAAGCTGAGCGCGGACGTTACGAAGGACGACAACGTCTTCGGATCGTCCACCATCGAGTGCACGTGTTCGACGACGATCACGTTCTTGTGTTCGCTCTCGTTTCCGAACTTGACGTCTCCGATAACCAGGTCGTCCCGGTACAGCAGGTACACCGACTTTTTGCCGGCCCGTTTGAGAGAGAGGTGCTTCGCGTCGACGTTAGATACTCTGCTGCAGGCGATGACGGCGGATGCGGCGTGCAGATCGGACAGTCGACGGTACTCCAGAACCGGACTCAGGCATCTTTTCAGAGCTTTGACGAACTTTTTTCCCAACACGTCCCCGAAACGATCAAGCGCGGACGGTGCCGAGTCCCTACTTCTCATCGCGTCGATGAACTTGTCGTCCGAGTTGACGTACGCGTTCCAGAACGCCAGCTCTTCGTCGGTCGTCGGACCGCGAAGACGGACGAGGTGCTCGCACACCTTCAGCAGAGGTTCCTCCGTACACTCGCCGCGAGCGAGATCCTGGTAGTCGAACTGATCGAAAGCTTGGGGAGAATTCTCAGCGAGCACGGTCGCCACCGTCATTGCCGCTCCGTACAGATCGGTCTTGGCGGACAGCATCTTCCGATTTCGATCGCCGAGAACGTGACTCGTGTCAGTTTCCTGTCCGTGCGGATGCACCCGAAACGAGGACGGACGTCCATCAGGTGCATCGACGTTCCTTGCGGCACGTACTTGGAAGAGGGCGAATCGGCAGCGACTTGACCGACGCCTTCGCTTCCCGTCGAGTATCCGGATTCCCAGCTCCTTGGCACCTCTGTCGCAGAACTCGGCGGAACCGAAGTCCACAAGTCTGAAGCGGTTGTCGACCCTGCTGTACGTCACGTTCTTCGGGGTGATGTCGTTGTGCACCACGCCCAATTTGGCGAGGAAAGTCAGAGCCTCGCACAGGTGCAGCGCCGGCGTCCTGACGCAAGGAATTATCCCGTGACCGTATCTCAACGTTTGCAGATCGCATCCTTCGTTCGTCATCGTTATGGATGCGACGACGTTGTTCTTGAACGTGACGCCGAGTAGTCGGGGCGTGAATTTTCTCGCGGGATCCGTCCGTTTCAGGTGTGCGAGAATCGCCGTTTCCTTGCTGCCGCTGAGATTATCTCGGTCGGAACCTAACTAAAAGATTTTTTCTCCACGATCCTGGCGTCGTCCTTCATTGATTTTACCACGCCGTAACTTCCGACGCCGTACACTCGAAACGCTCCAATCTTGGAGGCGGTGTTCGGCAAAGATTCGTACTTGGTTTTGCTTATTTGCGTATTTCGCCCGTCGTTCCGTTCGTCCCGAGGTGATGCCATCTTCGTCGAAAGTCTATCGCTGGCAACGAGGAAAGGAGGAGTCCAAGAAAGCGAAGAGAACGGATGCGAGATACGAAGCGCTTGTATCCGAACTCAAATGGGTGATACTGGAACGGTTTTCTCCAGGAGACGATTGGAGCGCTCCGCTGCCTACCTTGCACGTTACTCCGGAGACGATGTCCTACGAAATGACGTGCAAACCTAGCTGGAAGGTCATATTTGGCTAAACATGTCCATGTGCAATCTACATGGGTCCAATATGCCAAATTCCTATATGCCAAATTCCCATAGGGCCTAATTTGTCAAATACATAGAGGAAATAATATTTGTGCCTGTGTTTACTCTACATTATTATATAGCCCCATATGCCAAGTAACTGGGCAGATAGCTGTAGGAATATGTACGCCACATGGGACCCATGTGCCAAATATCTGGAAAATGCATGGCAATTCTTATGTTCATTCTACATTCATCCTTACATTCCTAAGAGGTCTCTGAGATCTAGTTCAGAGTCGCTACTTGCTCATTCCACTCGCCCGTCGACAAAGCATTATGGTAGTGGTTCTTTCTCTTGGGCTTCTGTCTTTCTTTGGAATGCTCTGCCTATTACAATCCGACAGGCAACTTCCATTGATGATTTTAAGGCAGCTTTAAAAACTCACCTTTTTAACTTGTATTTTTCTTAATTTTTTTTCTCCGAATTTTATTTTTACTGTTAAGCGCATTGAGGCTTTAGCATAATGCTCTATATAAGCTAAAATTATTATTATTATTATTATTATTATTATTATTATTATTATTACATGGGCCCCACATGCCACATACATGGGCAGATAATTATGCCCTGGATTCCTCTCTGACCCACTGTTAATTATACTTTATTTTTAAGACGTTATACGTAGCTACAGTTATGACATGAATGCTCCATTGCGGTACTTTTTACTTAATAAGTGTATGCACATGCTCAGTAGAAATACCAGTTTGAATTAAGTTAGCGATGATCGGACCATCGGACTTAAGCCAATGAACTAGCTGTCTTTGGCAGTTCCGGTGTCCCGTTTCAAGTTTTGAATTCACAAACGAAGCGCCCATTGAGTGCCGTCGTCTTGTAGCGAGTGTAAAGGAAGGAAGGAAGATTCATAGGCCTAAGAAAATTTGCCAAGTCACAGTGAAGTAAAAGTAAGTAATTTATACTTGTGTAGCCTAGGCCTAACTGTTGTTGAATTCCCTAACTATACTAAAATGTGCTAGGCCTAATTCGCGGCCAAGACCATTGCATTCCCTGGGCCTAGGCCTTCTTGTTTAAGCGTATGCTGGCCTAGTTTCTTGAACTAGCGTTGGATCGCCAGTTAACTCTCTGGCTAGGGGCATAAGCCAAGGCATATCCTACGTTTTTTTGTCTTATTATATTTTTCGCCGGTGTATAGGCTAGGCCCTGTCTACCTGTCATTGTGTATAATTAGGCCTAGGCTTAGCCTAGACTGTGTGATGTAACGTTAGTATAGAAGACCTGGCTGGCAGGCCCTTCCCACCCCCAACCAAGCCTAGGGGGCCTAGGCTGTCCATATACGAGTCCACATATACACCAGAACATAATGTCATTTTCAAAATCATGAATTTCAACATGATGGAGTGCATTACAATTCAAAGCTGTTTTCTGTTTAGTTCAAGCATAAAATACTACACTTTATTTAATGGAAGTGGATACATTTACGTCGTCGTAAACAAATCAGTAAACGGTATATTTACGTAAATGAAACAACGCATGCGCAGTCATATTTTAACAAACTTGCATTTTCAGCACTCGATATTAGCGTGGCCTACCATGGCCGCGGTGATTCCCCCAAGTTCAGCATGGCACTTTAAATTAATTTATAATTTTGTTTTTTATTTTTTATTAAACGTAATTTTATTTTCTACAACAGCACAGTATGTAGTTTAATCACTAAATAAATTATTAAATCATTGTGTTAAATCTTCAAATAAAAGTGTTTACTGTATTATGAGCTGGAAATGTTATGTTCATCTTACTCAATCATTTGTTAAATGAACACATTTGACCTAAATACTAGGCCTATGCAAGGTTTCCTTGCTAAAACTTAATTACCAGGAATCAAGACGATATTCTTCTTGGCCTACCAGTATTGTTATAGTTAATCATCACAGATTAAATAAAACCCTAATGTTTCCTTTAAAACAATTTACCCACGTCGTCACTAACAAAAACAACATTGTTATATAGACTTCAGGGTAATTCGTCTTCAGACGGGTCGAGCATCAAGCCCCAATCGATCACGAAGAACATACAGGAAGACCATGTTTGGTGAGCACATGATTCACTCTACAAAGTACTGTACGCTATGTGAAGCAAGAAGTAAACAACGAATAATCGTGTATTTTCTGTAAGTAAGATATTAAATCATCACGAAAAAAGTGAGACCAGGGAGATGTAAAACATACATAAAATACTTCTCCCTGGTAAGACAAAAGTAAACAAATATTTTTAATGTTTTATTCAAACATATTTTTCCAAGTAGTCTGATCACTAACAAAGCAACATTGGCATAATGTGCATGTGTCTACGAAGTATGGATACAGAACTCAACAAATGATTGAGTAAGATGAACATAACATTTCCAGCTCATAATACAGTATCACTTTTATTTGAAAATTTAACACTTGATTTAATAATTTATTTAGTGATTAAACTACATACTATGCTATTGTAGAAAATTAAATTATGTTTAATAAAAAAATAAAAAACAAAATTATAAATTAATTAGTGCCATGCTGAACTTGGGGGAATCACCGCGGCTTGGGAGGCCACGCTAATATCGAGTGCTGAAAATGCTAGTTGTTAAAGTATGACTGCGTATGTGTCGTTTCAATTAAGTAAATATATCATTTACTGATTTGATTACGACGACGTAAATATATCCACTTCCTTATTTAATATCAGTATAGGCCTACATCTTTGTGCAGCCTACTGTATATTGTCGATCTTAACTGTAAAGTTAAACATTTTCTTTATTTCTTCTTCATGTTGTGTTTTTGTCAGGAGTAAAAAAAAAACATGGCATCCATAAGCCGTTATTAATGGAGCTACAGTAAGTATTGGCGAAGATGGACACGAAAACTTAAAATTCAATATGCATTATCAGATCACCAGTCCTGAGCTGCAGTATGTGCTACCTGCCAACATACCAGTACTTTCTATGGAGGCATTATAATAATTTTGATCGGTTCTTGAAGATGGTCTTGTGCAAACAATTGGTGAGTTTTGTTGTGTAAACAATAATACTAAGTGAATACTTTATTAAAGCGAATAGTAATATACAGACATATAATGTGATTGGGATTCCATTTCATCAC
>NW_022709286.1:2209-5594 GCF_011630105.1 Anneissia japonica | reverse complement strand
GAGTAAATCTTAAATGCTATTATTTTTAGACCTGTCTTCTTTTTTTTGCCAGGGCCAGTTTGCAGAATTCTGAAATGCGACGTTGCAACTAGATGTAAAAAAAAAGGGAGGCGATTGAATACTTTCTTAATAACCTTTGTGAAAAGTATGAGGGAAAAAGGCATTTGTACTTCTGTTACTATGATTCATGGTGAAACTATTGACGATTCTTATTGATACACTCTTGCATGGACCCTATCAATTTGAGGATATTCATAATCTGTAAAAACGTTAAATATGTGATATTCCCAATGCGATCAAAATGATGGAATATTCTTACTTTCCAAGGAGCTGGAGAAATTGAATTGTATAGTTATTAAGGGACATTAAGAAATTTTGATTTCATTTTTATCACTATTTGTACTTGCAATTGACAATATTGCTTTCTCTACAAAATAAATAAAATGAGTGATGTGTTAAAATGAAATAACCGTTTTGTTTAATCATTGCAGTGAAAATATTTTGTACTATACGTACAATTGAAAAGTTTTATTTTCAGACAAGGAGTAATTTGTTGAAATGTACACCTAGCTCATGGTCATTGACTCAGCCAATGTTCAAACCAGAGTTAGAAGCCAAGTCAGAAATGTGTGGCCTCCATATTTGTTCTCTCTGGGCCATGTCAGCTAAACCATACAGGCTCCCATATGGGCAAACCAATATGCCATCCATATGAGCGAGAAAATATGGGCCTCACATATGGGACACCTATATACCACCTATGTGCAGTTGCAATGGGTACCATATTTGTCTCACATGGAGTGGTGGAGAATACGAGGGGCCCCATATGGGCAGACCCATATTACATCCATATGGGCCAGAAAATAATGGGACCCATATACCACCCATGTGCAAATGCATATGGGTACCATGTGAGAATCCCGTATGCCACCCATGTACAAATGCATAAGGGTACCATGTGGGCCCCGTATGGGTTCTCTGAAAGATGTGGGCCACACATGGACTTGGGTGCAGAATCTGGAGGTTTCCTCAAGGATAGCCCATATGTTACCCATATGGGTCGGGAAAATATAGGTCCCATATGGGAAACCCATATACCACCCATGTAAAAATGCATGTGGGTTCCATATGGGCCCCAAATGGGTTATATCTGGGCTATGGGCTAAATCAGATGGGCCCCACATGGATCTTGGGTGCAGAATCCGTAGGTTTCCTCAAGGATAGCCCATATGTTACCCATATGGGTCGGGAAAATATAGGTCCCATATGGGAAACCCATATACCACCCATGTAAAAATGCATGTGGGTTACATATGGGCCCCAAATGGGTTATATCTTGGCTATGGGCTAAATCAGATGGGCTCCACATGGATCTTGGGTGCAGAATCCGGAGGTTTCCTAAAGGATAGCACATATGGTACCCATATGGGTCAGAAAATATAGGTCCCATATGGGAAACCTATATGCCACCCACATAGAATTTAATGTGGGTTCCATGTGGGCCCCAAATGGGTTATATCTGGGCTATGTGGGCTAAATCATATGGGTCCCACATGGAACTTGGGTGCAAAATCCGGTACCCATATGGTACCCATATAGATCTGCATATTGGCACCATATGGGTCCCTTATGGGCTTGTTACCTGGGAAGGCATATAATAGTAACTCGATGCCTATCAAATAAGTAATAAAAATTCATCAAATATTCGTTGCTTCCGGGAGGGGTACGGACGTTCATTAGAACTAGGTAAGTGACTTAACAATTGCTTTAATTAGAAATGGAAACATAACACTTAACAATGGCTGATCTTTTTTTACGCAAGGCCTAGGTTAGGCCTTGGCCTCTAGGCCTACGCAAGGCCTAGGTGGGCTCGGGCCTAGGCCTAGCCTACCTATATATAGGCCAATAGGCCTAGGGTACTAGGCTAGACCTACCCTATTCAGAATTACACAATATACACAATTACTGGCGATGAGACAAGTGGCCACATATTGCTTATTTAACCTTTCCTGAGTTCGGGAAAAATACCTAAAAAATTGAAAATGTTGAGATGTAACGATAATTACAGAAAGAAAACATGATATGATGAGACAGGAAAATCAGGTGAAAACGAGGCTGATCACTTTTTTCAGTAGCTTGGTAGCACTTTTAACCAACACATTAATATTCAAGACCAGTAATTTTTGGCTAGCAGGTGATCGAAAAATCGTCCCGACGATCGAGCAACTAGCCTAGACAATACTTACGTCCAGTAGTGTGAAGTACTTACACACGCAGTTACAGAGAGACGGTTTTGTCAATGTCAATTCAATCATGGAGGAATGATTCAATTGAATTAATAAACGTACATATCAGTCCGATGACTTGTTTGTTTATAATTAGGCCTAGCCTATGCCTAGGAAGCACAGTCAGTGTCTACCCAGCAGCTAAGTAGCGCACTCCTGACCGGAACCCTGCTCCAGTCCCGCAGCAGGTGAGTTCGCACGCAGCCTTATCCAGCTGACGGTAAAGTTAGTAGGTTTCTATTACTAGCCTATACTTGTCATGCCATGGGGACTTTGTCACATTAATTGTGCTAGTGCATATTTTTTCATAATAGCCTAGGCCCCTAATCCTACTAATAATACTATAGGCCTAGCTATATAGGCCTGGTCCTATTGAAAACTCTATAGGCCTGGTCCTATGAAAAACTGTCTAGGCCTAGGCCTAAATGTCTAAAAACTGCACTGTCTAAATAAAGGTGATGTGCTATAACACTACAGTATATCATCAGAGCCAACACCAATTCCTGTAACAATAAGATTATTATTGATATACTGTAGGCTTAGAAGCTAGGCTACACAACAATACAATAACGCCTCAATAACATGATGCATGTTACTCTAAACCTAACTTTCAGCTGTTGTTGAAATGTGGAATTCAAATAAAATATATAGTATCTCAGTATGGTATGTTATTGATAAAGCAGCAAATGCCAATATTTGATAACATTTTTGATTTTTTAACAAACCTGGTTTTGCATTATTGTAACTACTGTATACTTATTTCTCAATAGGAGCAAATGACTGGCTCCATTGGATGTGATGCAAACAGTTCCATCTGTGTGGACATGATGAAATGGACATGTCCAATCCTTGGTTAGCAGAAGGTGGCGATGCTCAGAGCTCTGCAGCACATTACAATTTGTTTTGTGTTCCAAAAATCCGGCCCGAAATCGCTAAACGGTGAGAAATCGCTGAAAATCAGCCCTTTTTGAGCAGTTTTTTTAACGTATCTTCGTTAATATTAGACCGATTTTTTTGGCTGTTTTTGAAACTTGTTCCTTATTTATTCAGCTATAATGTCATGTTATTTTTAATTTTAAAATCAATGAGGTGTCGTCGGA
>NW_022709286.1:0-1624 GCF_011630105.1 Anneissia japonica | reverse complement strand
AGAGCGTCTTGGCTAAGATTGTCTCCTTGACTTTTTTTATACAGTGTTCTTTTTGATTATACAGTACCATAAAATATATATATATCAGATATAGTGACTGACCAAAATGAATTTAAGACATTATAAAATGTTGCAATATTATTTCATTTATTATTTGTGATTAGGTGCCCAACATTTCCCTCTAAGTAAAGTGGTACGGTCCAACGTGGTTGCGTGAGCTACACTGTGTGGCGGAGAGATTAAGATGGCGTGATAAGAACTCTACGCACTGAAATTAAATAGGTTAAAAAAACAAAACAAATTGTAATGAGTGATTAAGGCCAAAATATTTCAAAAGAATTAAATTAAAATGATTTATCTAGTGATTTTTTTTTCTGAAGATTATTATACTGAAATGCCACATACTTAAGTTTTTGTTTTTTGCGCATCTGGTTTATATCGCATGCCAAATTTATAATAAATAAATAAATAATGTACCAGTATTACTGTACCTGTTTCACTTGCAAAATATCTTTAATATTATTAAATGGTATTATAATCCCATTCAATAGTAATACTTTTAAAGCAAATATGTGACCGAGATTTAGAAAACAAATTGTGAGGATTAATTTTGAAATATGTAATGTGCGAAGTTGATAGTACAGTATGAAAATGTAGCTCAATATATACAGGAACAACTATTTTAATGGCTTTGTACAGTCTTGTCTAAAGTTATTCTATGAAACTGCTTATTTTTTAATGCCTGGATTACGCCTATGCCTGCATGCTGATCAATTTGGTATTGGAATTTAAGACAAAGCTTCAATTTTTTGCTATACACCATTTTTTGTTTAGTATTTTAAAATATATAGTTGAACTTGCCTATGTCATATTGAGAAATTGTTTGAACCTAACAAAATTTGACTTGCACTTACGGTAATGGAAAACACAACAATTCGGCATGTAAAATTAGATTGACTTAGAAATTATTAAGAGTATATTATTAGTTGTCTTAGGCAATTTTTAATTGTACTGCTCTATTTATCATGTCTGACTGTCTTGTATTATTTACCATAGCCAAGATTTCTTCTTTCATGATGATATTCAACATCTATATTTTTGGTGCTTCACTTAGTTATTGTTGTACATACAGTAAATTCAAGACTACTAGTGTTACTAAATAAATATTTTGAAACACAATTTATCATCCTTGTACATGGCAAATAATTTATTACAAGTGTTTATTTATTACAAGTTAATATAAAATTGTTTTACTGTACACAGAATAAAGCAACATTGAAGCAGTTAGGTATTACAATATATATCACTGCATTTTACACACTCTATTATTATCAAAATATTAAATATATGGATTTATAGTTACTCTAGTTTATACCAATATAAAGAATAGGGAAGAACAAGTTACATTTATATACTGTATTAGCTTAAAATTTTAAAATATGAGACGAGAGTGGGGAAGATACAAAAAACAATGTACTGTACTTAACAACAAAATGTTCTTGAAATCAACTTTGCTGGCCTATCCGAATCAATAGCAACAATTTCAATTAAAGAATAGGTCTGGAAGGTTACACACAATTGACTGGTCCAGATATACAAAAGCTCTAGGCCTATGCAGACAAAA
>NW_022709285.1:0-889 GCF_011630105.1 Anneissia japonica | reverse complement strand
CCCCCCCCCCCTTATCTGAAGATTCCTAGATATGCCACTGGAGGAAATGATGATAAATTATCTTAATAACAGCAACTGACATTTTCAGAAGATTCACTTTTTCTTAATTAAGTTCCTTCATCACAGCATTACATATTAACTTTGTTTTACATTAAACAAAATGGTAAATTACAAAATGCATTGCACATGATGATATTAACTTTAATATGGAAATACACCTCCACTGGCAATAAAGATGATGACAAAGTTCTTAGAAAAGTGAATTGTCCCATAATGGTAAATTATGGGACAATGGTTTCAACTGAACTTTCATGCCCAGACCCCCTTCCCCCCTTATCTGAAGATCCCTAGATATGCCACTAGAGGGAATGATGATAAATTATCTTAATAACAGCAACTGACATTTTTAGAAGATTCACTTTTTCTTAATTAAGTTCCTTCATCACAGCATTACATATTAATTTTGTTTTACATGAAACAAAATTATAAATTACAAAATGCATTGCACATGATGATATTAATAACTTTGATATGGAAATACACCTCCACTGGCAATAAAGATGATGACAAAGTTCTTAGAAAAGTGAATTGTCCCATAATGGTAAATTATGGGACAATGGTTTCAACTGAACTTTCCTGCCCACACCCCCTTCCCCCCTTATCTGAAGATTCCTAGATATGCCACTGGAGGGAATGATGATAAATTATCTTAATAACAGCAACTGTCATTTTCAGAAGATTCACTTTTTCTTAATTAAGTTCCTTCATCACAGCATTACATATTAATTTTGTTTTACATGAAACAAAATTATAAATTACAAAACGCATTGCACATGATGATATTAACTTTAATATGGAAATACACCTCCACTGGCAATAAAGATGATGA
>NW_022709284.1:0-796 GCF_011630105.1 Anneissia japonica | reverse complement strand
GTCTACAATCCAGTACAGTACTGGATACATTTTTACATTACATTTTGTTTAAAAGGTCTGTAAACTAAGAACAAAATAAGAACATTTTGAGCCTGAAATCGGCCAAAAAATAAGAACACTGAGCCTGGGCAAAATTTTATTGTTTTTCTTTTTTTTTTAAAGTGTATATTTTAATTCAGCTGGGTCACAAGAATGTAATGAGTACCATACCAATTGGAGGGATAAAGCGATGAAATTATAAATTTATTATTCTTATGGTATAAATTTATTGAAAATTTATAGTACTATTTTTTGGATGCCTACACTTTTTTTTTATAAGAACCAGTAAAATTTTGCCCAGGCTCAATGTTGTTATTTTTTGGCTGATTTCAGGCTCAAAATGTTCTTATTTTGTTCTTATTTTACACATTTTTCAAACGTAGAAAATTACTATGGTAGAGCAGTAGGCATGTATATTGTACTAGAATGTAGTAAAATAAGTGGCCCCGCAAAAATGGCTGCTGAAAAAAGGCCCCACAAATATTGGCCCCAGATGGCAGGTAGGTACACCTACTGTACTTTATTATGGAGGAACATAGTCACACCTACTGCACATAAGGTAGAGATATAATTTTTGGGCTTTTCTAGTTTTTTAAAATAAAAAACCTCATTTGACATTTTACCTCAGCCTCAATTTGTTCTTATTTTGTTCTTAATTTTTAAGCAATTTCAGCCTCATTGTTCTTATAAAGTGTGTTCTTATTTTAAAAAAAAGTGTATTTCTGATTTCTCAGTTTGTTAGGTTCAATTTACTCCT
>NW_022709283.1:0-935 GCF_011630105.1 Anneissia japonica | reverse complement strand
AATTATTTTCATAAGTAATTCCTTTTAAATTAATACCCCATTCAGACTAGCATCGCATTGCAATCGGTTGTAACAATTGCGACACCCAATCGCAAAGTAAAATCGTGTCTGAAAGCTCACCAATAGTAGTCAATATGTAATCGATATCACAATTGTTACCCGTTGCGATTGGGTGCTTCAATCTTTATTACTCCCGATTACCACAGAATCTGATCGCAACGAATCACAACAAATTTCACAGGCACTGTTTGGCTGAGGTCAGGCAACATAGGCCTAGACACCGGAGGCCTAGGCCCTAGAATGTAAAGTTTGTTTGTGTTGGTCTGAATGCGTTCGTTGATTGCGATCGGGAGTAATCGGTTTTGGATTACCACCGATTACATCGCAACCGATTGCAAGAGAGTATAGTCTGCATAGGGTATAAGATAAGTTGGTCAATGTAAATTATTTTTATTTTTATCTAAATATACTCATATATATATACATATTCTCAAAGAATTTCATCTAACTTTTTTTGTACCTTGTTTAGTAAAATCGCCAATAATTGTGATTTTTAATAAAGAAAAGATTTTATTTTTGGCCAATTAGCACACCTGCCGTCACGAAAAATGGAAATTTCAGAAAAAACATAAAAGTTTTTCTATATCTTTATTATGCCCACCGCTGCCTTGAAATCTCCAAAAAATAAGATATGTATATAGTTCTTTCTAATTATTTTAATTTTAAGCATTTAACCATCCAATTACTACACTGTTTACATTTACCAATAAAATTTTATTTTTGTTTTCTCCATCTGGATGTTTTTGGCAAAACTATTTGCTAAATGAAAAACCAAATTTTTATTTTTATATTTATTCCATCCTCCTCTGTCGATCTGTAAAAAAATAAGTTAGCAAAACAGGTATAAAAGAAGTTTCGCCTAAAGTGCTTGTTTT
>NW_022709282.1:0-949 GCF_011630105.1 Anneissia japonica | reverse complement strand
CAAAGAAAAGCTTAAGAAATAATCCGTTATCCGAAATTGATATTAATATTACAATTGAAAGTTTTAAATAAATGATAGAAAATAACTATAAGTATGTGTCGGACTTCTATATTTTAAAGTCTGAGTATAATGATGATAATAACGATGAAGGTGGTGATAAAAGGTGCTGATGAAGATGATTAAGTTCGCTCATTTGCGACGAAGGACAACGCCAAGGTGTTGTTTCACGGACCTATATGACGTTATGTCAACCGACCGTTAAAACGGAACAGTTGTTGTAAATTTTAAGTGCGTCTTTGATTGATGGTCAGAATAGATGTTTGAGAGAATAAAAAAAATATAGTGTTTTGCCTAGTTGATGTGTGTTGAATCTCGATGAGTTGACACGTTCATCCACGCAGCGCCCTAACTTAATGCTGCTAATTTAAGGATCTGCATTCAACATCATCACCAAAATCATCATTCTCATCAGTACGTCATTTGTAACAATTATAACAAAAATAATGTATTACGACACCTTATTTCTTTTTTTAAATGTTTTAATGCATACTTCCATCACGACATTTGTACAAAATTACAAAACACACGATAATATTAAGTCTCAATGCTTAATAGTTTCCTATGTAATGATATATATTTGCGATTAGCCTTTTACTACAAATAAACCAAGTAACTTCAGATTTACTTTAAAAATAATTTGTAGCTAACGTATTACGGTTCTCTTATACACATCTAGATGTGTATAAGAGACAGATGCCTATCCTAGGAAGTCAACAGACCCATTACGTCATGCGTTCCTACGTTTGCCTTAGGTCTGTAACGATGACGTTATCGATACCGAGCTAAACTCTACAAAATAGGTACTCTCGTTGAATTCGGTCGGTAGTTACAGCATTATGTGTCATGGAGATTCTAGAATTCTTATGAATGAAAGTCCAACAAATATAAA
>NW_022709281.1:0-927 GCF_011630105.1 Anneissia japonica | reverse complement strand
GATCATCTGGAAAAATACAAACATTAGTAATAAATGACTGGTATCAATGATAAATGAAAAAAAAAAACAGATTGTTCACCAGATAACTCATGCAGGTGGCTGATTCAACCCTACTTAAATTATGTTTCTCTTTCTCGTCCCCGTGAAATTGCCTTTTTGTGTGGGGTGTGCGATTGCACAATTATTTCAGGGGTTTCAGTTTGTTTGTTGTAATTGATTATTAAAAGATATCATTACAAATAAATTTACATGAAATGCGAGTAGTAGGCCCACATTTAATTAAATTCTATTGGATGAAAGCGGTATTACCTATTGTTATTCATATGCGGACGTCTTTTAGTTTTCATCATTTTTTATTTGTGAATATTTATTATTTATATTAATTTATGTTACACATTTATATTGTATTTTTTTCTTATCTTCAAAATATTTACATTTTATTATTTAATTTATGATGTTGTGTTTACAACTATTTATACCAGCATGTACACAATAAAAACAAAATGGATAAAAAAAATATTGAGACTACCCACTACTCTACTAATTTATAAGAATTAAATTTAAAAAAAAAAAAAAAATTGCGGGGAACACCGTTCACTTACTTGATTCACAAAAGTCTCCTTGCATTCCTGTTCCGGAGCAGTCGCAGATTGCTGTTACCAAATCATTGCTGCTACAAACACCTCCGTTACAAGGATTTGGACTGCACGGATCATCTTGAAATGAAGAAATTCAGTAAATTATAACACAATGGTAAATCAAAAATAATAGACGGATCCAGAATCTGTGGCTTAACAGACAATTTATTCCAGATATTTGATTAATTCTCACCAACTTTATATTAATGACAAGGAGACTGAATATTCAGCTAATATTTTTGAAACTTGATTATCCAATGATAACAATAAGCTAAATAATAATAAAATG
>NW_022709280.1:0-10509 GCF_011630105.1 Anneissia japonica | reverse complement strand
CGCTTTTTTGCCTTATATGTTTTAATGTGACGGTCATTAAAAAAACTTTGAAATGTCATTTTGTAATTTGCCTACCAAGTACCAACTATTTGCGTAGTCATTTGCCTAAGCCGAGTCTCAAGACGAGACCACTGAGACTGAAAACCGGTAAATCAGAATCAGTAAATCACAGTCCAACTGTACCGTAGTACATTAATAATAATAATGATACTTACAGAGCCTGTATGTGCTTTACTAGATTTTATCTTTTTTATTTTCTTATAAATTCCAACCTTGTGCCACTCCCTTTCCCATTCTGCAAGACATAAGCTGCTCAAAATTGCAAGAACATCTGCGGAATTTCGAACAAACTGGACAGGATATAGATTTACAGGCCACTTCTAAGTTTTCACAATAATTTATCAGTAATCTGACAGGTATGAGTTTTCTAGGGACATTACCAAAGATCCTGATGGGAAAAGCATTTGTTCTGGACTTCAGACCTATTTATTTATGGGTCTACTGCAGGCCTGTCCATTTCTGTACATCCGTAATTAGGCAAAAATTCTGTAGAACTACCGAAGTACTTTAAAAGTCTGACTTCCATTTTTCTTGATTTGACCTTGACCATGATTTGTTACACGATGAATGATTCTCAGCTTTTTTAAGTCATGAGAAAAAAAATTATGAATAAATTAGAATTAGAAGGCAAGCAGCTTCACCACCAAACCATTCAACTTGACTCATTTTTTACCCAAGCAAATTGACGTTTTGGAATTATGGTCAGTCAGTTTGTGAGATGTTAGGTCAATTTGGGCAACACTGATGTTATTTGAGTATTAATTTAAGTATTTATTTGAAAGTGTGAGTTTACTGTGGCTTAATTATTGTGCAATCACATTGATTTCTTCCTTTCTTTACAGTACTTGACTTTAAATAATACCAGTCACATATTCAACTAAAGGATGAGCTAAGATGTGATGCTATAACTCAGAAAGGCATCTAGAGGCAAATTATTGAGGCAGAGTTGAAAAGGGAGCTAGGTAGTCTTTCAAACAAACCACTTAGGTAAGTTATTTAAGTGTAAAGGGAAGTTTGTCCACACCTATTAGATTGGCTGCTCTGTAATTTACCATTATTGTGCTACTCATGCCGTTCCTAAAAAAGATAAAATGCATATTGTGTGCAAGTCTCCGATACATACACATACCTGTACATACCTCACCGTATCTGTTTCAACGGTTGCATAATAGACACAATTGGCGACTAAGAAACATTAGTTGTCTTGTGATGTATAGTGGGTTTAACTTGCACTATGATCAGTGTGAAAATATAGGAAAGGTTATGTTGTGGTTATAAAAACAAGGAAAGGCAATTACGATTGTTCAAAATAGTGTTTATGTTATTCCAGCATTCTCTTGCATTTTAGGCTTTTGAATATAAATGATTCTTGATTGAACTTTGAACTAACCCAGAAATATAGCTTGTCCCACTTACAGTTTGTGGATCAAAAACTCCTGCATACATGAGCAGGTAGTAGATATGCAGGGGCCTAGACTGACATTTCACGAAAATCTCAATATTTGGGGCCACTATCTTTTTGGTCATTAGCAAACCATTATGGCAGTATTCTCAAGTTTAATTTCCAATAAATTTGGTATAATTTTCTGGTATTCCAACCAAAATTATTCAACAAAACCATGTGCCTTACAACAGAAAACTGCAATGAAATCGTGCATTTTCCTACTACCAAGCGTCACTGGTGCTGTCTCTTTAAATTTTCAATTCAATTCAATTAACATTTTTTTTATTCCTTTTCCAGTTGAAATACAAGCAATTTTAGAATAAAAAATCAAAACAATTTGTGGAAAAGGGAAAGGCATAGACCCAGTAAGATAAAAACTCTTGTGGAGCGTCAGCCTGAAACAATACGACAAGGGGACACAAAAACAAGCACAAAGAAAGAGGACACAACCCAGGACAAAGAAGACACAACCCAGGGCAAAGAAGACACAACCCAGGGCAAAGAAGACACAACCTAAAAAAGAAAGCAAACAATTCAAATTATACCAAGAAACCGAACACAATTAAAGTGAAAAGTAAGAGGATAAAAAGGACCAATATTTACTTAAGTTTAATAACTAGATATAAGGTTTTTCTTTAGCTGGATTGAAAATGATCTTTATTAATGGCATCGGCAACTGAGGGAGGTAAGGAATTCCATAGTTTAGTTCCAATAAATCTAATATTATGTTGGAAATAATTTGTCTTATGATTTGGAATCTAAACATCAGATCTACATCCAGTGCAATAATTGTGAAGAGAGGAATTGAGTTTGCAAATATCACAGAAATACTTTGGTAAAATGGAGTAAGATGATGCATACATGAAAATACCTTGTTGGAATTTTGTATCCATTGAAGGTCACTTGATCCAACATTGTGTCTATTACCATTACTATCAGGATCCTCTGCAACAATTTTGATTGGGAAAGTGCTGGAGAGAATTTTCCCTATAAAAAGACTCACCGCACATTCTCGGCTGCATCAACAACAAATTGATTACCCAAATGCTTTGTTGACATGCGTAATTTTTTTATGTAAAAATAAATAGTAAAACAATATCATGCAAGAACCATTCTCCTTGCTTATATTTATAAAAAAGTCAAAGTCATTTCAGATGACCAAATCTATCAACCGTAGTTTTGGAATTGTTTCTGATGATATCACTGCCCTCCTGCTCCGGTTCCCCCCCTCAAATGTCAGTTCCGTTTAATTGTTCCCCCCTCAAATGTCAGTTCCGTTTAATTACCGTATCTTGAAAATAATACGGAAATCAATTTTGTATTGTAAATTTTACTGTATTGTGAAAATTTGTGAAGCTCATCAGTTTAATTGAAGTTATTCATTTCCTTTCAGAAGTGTTAAACACCAAGAAAGATGAATGAGTCAGGTAAAATATAAACAAAAATTGTTGACAATTATAAACCTACACAGTAATATATGGCTATTATATTCCTGTAGTACCTTCCACTATTACTCATTGGGAAAGTGTAGAATTCAACACAATGTGTAACCTCCTTCCTCCCTGGGGAGCATTCCTTGTCAAACCTGGGTATTCAGCATGTAGATAAAATAAATTTAACTTATTAGTACAGATACCGTCACATGACGTATCCAGCGGGAGTAGCCAGGGTGCCTGAGCACCCATGGTTTGTTCAAAAAAAGAATTAATAAGTTAATTGAATTAAATGCAAACTAAGTACTTTATACAAGCATTAATTTGGCAAGAAATGCATATTATCTGAACAAAATTCTATTTTATTTATACGTCTCTTTTACTAGTCAATTTTTGTGCATTTATCTTTCATAGCATTCATAATTAGAATGTAATACTACTCAGCAACCCCCTTGGATACACCACTGCAGATATCTATTATATCCTCACAGCTACAGAAATTTATTGTAATAAATAAAGTGACTGAAAATGTAGTTCTTTTGGAGTTGTCTAGACAGTAGGCCTGAACCAATATTACTTATCATTATTCATTATATTATTACTTATTATTATGTCTATTACAAATGTTCTTTATTAGTACAGTATTGAATTTTTTGCTAAGCTTATCTTTAGTTTTTATGTATTTGTGCTGTGCTTTACTGTAGGTGATGTTAATGTTCTAATTTCTAATTTCTTTTTTTAACAGGTAGTGAATTAGATTCTACATCAAAAAGAAAGAAGGATTATTTACTCGATTTTACTAATAATGTAGAAAATACATATAATTTTTTTTTCTCGCCGACAAATTTTGGGTGGAGGCCCCGCTTGGACAAATTGTACTTTTTCTCCCAGACAGATGGCCCCCCCCCCCCACCATTAGCGCCACCCCTGAATTGACTACTGCCTGGAAAAGGCAAAAAGAATTCTGCCTTATCATAGATCTAACCATTAAAAAATAAATATTGTGTAATTTATTTATTTATTTATTTTTAGGAATCTCTGATAATGAATTCAGAGAAATATTATCGTCCATGTCAGGATGGTATGATTGCCATGGATACTTCGCTATGCTGAAGGTTTTGTATAGAGATCTTGTAACTGAACCTGATAAGCTATATGCTGCCACCAACGTGATTGAATTGTTTGAATTATTATGTGCCTCTGGACATCTGAGTCCCACAGATCCAACAGTACTGTACGATATTATCAATGTCACTAAGCCATTTGGCTTGGAACCAGAAATAAGTAAGTTGACAGTGAAGACATCTTTTGATATCAGGACAGTCATCACATCAAGATTTACAGCTAACAGGCGAAGTCTGATGAAGGTTGTAGAGAGTCTCTCTGACAATGATGTGAAGAAGATCTCAAAACTCTATGGCTGTGAACAAAAGGCTGACAAATGGGAATTATTTGTGGACTTGGAGCATAGAGGAATGATATGTGAAGAAAACATGGATGAGTTTATGAGAAATGTAACAACATATCTCATTATTGAATCAAATAATGACCCTATAGGACTGAGGAGGACTGTCAAAGGTAACAACAAGGATTCTATAAAAGAATCTGCAAGAAGATCTACAGGTAATTAATTGTTAATTTGAATCTTGTCATTAAAATCTCATTATATCTTTGTTAGTATTTGTCATATTTATCTCAACTTTATTGATTTTTTGATTGTCATCAATTCAGGTTTAAACAAATCTATACAAAGTCCCCTCACAATTAAATACAAATCCTAGAATTGTATATAGGTCAACTACAAGTAAATTACATGAATGTATAAAAAATGTTTAGCTTCCACAGTTTGTTTTAAAAGTGGCAATTAAAAAAAATATATACTATCTCAAAATCAAATTCAAATGTTCTTTATTGACAATTGAAGAGTAACAACTTTTCATAAATCAATACAAGAAAAGGCACAACGCACATCCCAATTTAACTTAAAAATCTAAAGGTTGGGATGTAATACAATTCATATATAAATAAAAAGAAATAAATGCTTTTAATACATGATAAAATTTACGATTAAAAATTATAAAATCCATTTATCCATAATAAGATGTCAACAAAAACGAAGCCTAACAGGGATTAAAAAAATGATTTACAATTAATTAGAAGTTAAAAATTTCAAAAATACGTTTTTTTCAAGTTTATAATTTTATTATTCTAAGCAATTTTTATGTATAGGCCTATATACCTAATGTAAATTAAAATGTTATTGTATATTGATATTTAAATTCCATTTATAATTCTACATGATTAGAATTAGGATTGTTATTAGATTATTTATTTATAGTTTAATATTATTTCTTCAGCTTAAATTTTTCTGTACAATTTTAACAAAATTACTTACAGTGGTGTATGAGAATCTTCAAAAACTGTAGTAACAATTATTAAATCAAATTTCCTTAAAGAAAAACAAATGAGAACAAGAAAAGTCACAGCAGACATCACAAAACCAAATTAAAAATAATACATTATTTCAGTCCATAAAGACTCCAAAGTTAATAAATACATTTTTTTGCTGCTGCATCTGTTTATAACAGATAACCAAGGAGAGCTAAACTTGACTGGTAACACACTGAGTGGTGACGCAGGCACAGGTGACACGGAAGCTGGCCCAAGTACATCTACAGGTAAGAATGTCACTTAGAATGACAATATTAATTTACATATTCTGTAACCATTGTGTGCCATTTTGTCTGGAAGGATTGGCCCCCTTGTTTTTGTTAGACTCAGAGTACTAACTAGGTGACAAAGCAATGCAGAGTTGTGTATGTGTACTCAACAAGATGGCCGTCGTAGAATAGCGCCACATTCATGCTTAGTATCATACATGTTACAACCATAAATAAGACTGCCAACTATTATTTCTTTAATCATTATTATTAATAATATTGATGCATATTAAACTAGCCTACTCAAAATGAAGCCAAGTAGAGTACCTGGTTTAAAATATAGTACTGTACTGAGGAACAGAAATCAAAATCGTATATGGTACACCGCAACGCTCAAGTTTCGACATTTGGGTAACTAAGCTGTACTAAAAACTTTTATAATAATAATAATAATAGATGGATTTATATAGCGCAGATAAATGAGGTCTTTATGTACTCGGGACTAGATGTTGCACTTTTCAATAGCTTTCTCCTCCCCTGAGGGTCACTTCATGTCCACCGCAGCCATTAAACTGGCGCACTGTCATCTGTCCATGACAGGGGCCGAGTGAACCAGTACACCGGAGTAACCCCCTACTCAACTCGAAAGATGTACTGGGCAAATGAGCAATTGTGTACACTGGGCCTACGGTTTATAGTCCTTATCCGAGAAAACTTGTTCTACCACCACCTGAGGGCACCATTGAAAATGATGCTTCCTATTTGCTGAATCTACGACAGCCATCTTAATGGCACACACGCAGCTTTGCATGTTTAGAACATTGAATGCATTGGAGTTAACCCTCTAATATTCTTATCATAACCTGTATAGTTAGACCATTACAAAAAAGTTTAGTCTGACCATCAAAAACCTCAAATACTGGCACATGAACTAAATTATGTCAACTGCTTTCTCATAATAATTATTTCATTTTAAAAGGCTTACTGTACATTGTTTGATTATGCCGGTGAAGGTGGCGCCCCAGGATAACCCTACGTATCTGTATCAGACCCATAATATTGTGACGTGAATAGTGGTGGACCAATTTGTTTCAAAAATAGATCTCAAATGCAATTTGGGCCTGCATTTTTATACCTTTTTAGGAAAAAAAGTAATTGTTAAAAAATGAAATTGGTGGTAGTTGGGTGACAAATTGTGTTCAAAAAATTTTTTTTTTCTAAAGTTAAAAATTTCTCTACATTTCTTCTGGTAAGTCCTCTGACAGTCAGTGAAGTTTTAGGGGTTAGGTAGGACAGTGTCTCTCCCCACAAAATGTCAGCCAGTATAACTTGTTTAGAAACTGAAATTTGCCAATAACATCAGTGAATTCAAAAAACGTCTTCTGTGTTGTCTGTGATGGTGAAATTAAGCAAATAGAAAAAAAACTTTGTTAAATTTATATTCTAGGTCCATGCTTTAGTTGTATTATTAATCCTATTTTCAATTTCAATAGGATAATTAGCATTTACCTCCTCAATTAAAGTTGTTTATCAAAATTGCAAGTCTAGAGCCCTCTTCTCGGCGGCCCCCACCAGTGTTTAAGTGAATTATTTTTTGTTTGGTAGCAGATCAGTTGACAGTGGCCAGTGCTATTGAGAAGGCAATGCAAATTTCTCCAGGATTTACAGGTAAAGCATAGCTTTGTACAATACAATCACAGCAATTGGAAATATAGTGGCTTGTCTGTAATGAATAAAATAATATTTGTTGTCAATATGAATATGTTTGAACTATTTGTAGATTAATATGTTATTGATTTTGTAATGGCATTATACATAATTCAATACAGTATTTTGTATTACTAGTGAAGAAGAATTTAAGATTTTCAGACAAAAACATTTTCTTCAATTTTCAGTATTCCTTCCTAAATTGACAAAATTAGCAGTGAATCGTTGCATTTTTGTTTTTCAGACAATGTTTGCATGGTAAACAATATGGTTCAAAGCAGTAATGGTAATGTAACTAAAATTGAACTTAATTGAATATATACTGGGTATTTAATTTATTTTTTAGAAATTCTTATTATTACTTAGATTGTGGGAGGTGGGGTGCCATAGGCTAAATCCCTCGCTTGAGTTCTAAGGCAAGGCATTTTACATGGATGTCTCTCTCCACCCATGAGTACCAGTGGTTACCTGGTAGGTTCGAACACAAATGTGCTGATTAAAGCTACAACATTATTGAATTCTCTCCAGGGAGCTGAGTGTTCCATATGTGCTTGATCTAATGACCTCGAGGCCTTGTTGGCATTAAGTGGTATTTAAAATCAGACATAATTTGTAGAAGCCTCATTAGTGTGACAGTATTCCTTTACTGTATTTTGCTGCATGCGGTGATAACCTTTGCCTGATCTAGCTAGGAATGGTTATATTCACAAACACTAGCTAACGGTTAGCAGGATCCACATAAATAACATAAACGCTCACCCTTGCGTTCATACAAGAAAAGCCCCCAATCCAGATATCAGAAAGATGACGGTTATTACTTTTTTTTTTTGTTCACTTTAAGTTTGGGTCAACATGAGACAAGCTTAAACTGTACATAAGTTTATTTTCTTTGAATTATATACACCATTTTATTGGGTCTGTTTTGAAACAGCGCCACCAGTGTCTTGCAACTTTTCACTGTGAGACTTCCAGCAGTCTCCTAGTCTGAGCAGCAGCTGCCTAGTAGAATAGAGCACCGAGTATCGGAGTGCCGATAAGCCTTTCATACAACAGTAGCAAACAACAGATACGATCTTTTGCTAATTTACTGTACTGTATGTGAACAGTAAAATATCTTTTTAAGACTTGTTTTTAATATCAACATTTCATTCTTTTTCTGTTTTAAAAATATTTGTGCTCGTTAGTAATTTAGTTTCATCGTTTACTTAATCCATGATGGTAACTACGTAGAACGAAATGCTAGGCCTCTGGAAGTTCCCCAGTGGTAGTTGCCAGGTTCTAAGAAATTTTCTTTCAAATTTGGTAAAAATGGTGTATTTCTTATTTTTGAGCATTATGAAATGCATGTTACCACAATGAAAATTATTATTCGAAATGTTACAGAAATTATATTAGTATACAGTACTCATACAGAAATCAATCAATTTAAATACAAATATTTATTTATGTAAATATAATTCATTCTGTTATCATTTTGATTGCTTTTGATCCTTGGCTTGTCTGTAATTTGCCAGAACTATAAAATCGGAATTAAGCTTGAGTTAATTTGAATTTTGTTGTTGTTTAGGTACTACAATTGGATGTCAATTTGTCAACAGCAATATTACTGACTCAGTGATAAACATATTTAATAACACAATTCAATTACCTGCTACACAAGGTATCTATTTCACTTTATTTGAATTTATATGTGCTTGATATGAACTTAACTATGGAGTGCCATACGCAGCAAAAGTCTATGTTAAAATCAAAATGTAAATGCAAAATTTTCTAAACATAGGTCTAATTTCTCAAAATGTATGTGTAGTTTCCCAAAACGAAGTTCTAATTTTTCAAAACGTAGTTCAAATTTTCCAAAATGTAGTTCCAATTTCTTTAAAATGTAATTCAAGTTTCCAAAGGTAGGTCTGACATGATCAAACAAACTCGCCAAATTCTGTTCCAATATGTAAATCAAAAACCACCCAAGTATGACTGGTTTGATCTACATTTTACAATGACAACTAGACATGTGAAATGTAAATCAAAACTAGCCAGCCAAACATGACGGGGGCCCATTCCATTAATGATGGGGGAATCAATTTTCGCTGTGTCCAATGCCATGAAAAATACTGTAAAACCTTGAAAAGAAGCCCAATGGGCTTAATCTTGAAAAGAAACACATCTCGAATTGAAGCCCTATCTTTAGTTTGCAAAAGTAGCCTTAAAATAAAGCCCATCTTGAAAAGAAGGATGGGCTTCTTTGATAGCATGGAACTTTTTTCCATAGTACAATACATGAACTGTAGGCCTAAATGAATTTCAAAGAAAAAAAAAATTAAAAACATGCTTGGTTTATCCAGTAGTTTAGGTTATTACAGCTGGTTAATACACTCCATGATACCCATAGATGCTACTGTGGCCTTATTTAATTGTTTTATAGTGGAATTCCCCAAATTCACAGCATTCATTTTGAAAAGAAGCTCCCCCCCCCCCTCCTCCTTACTTTGCAAATGTAGCCTCGAAAAGAAGCCCATCCAAATTTGGCAAAAAAAAGAAGCCTGAAAATTTCGGGTATAATTACTACTATAAAACAATAAATAGAGCCACTGTCGTAACATCAATCTGTATCATGGAATGTATTAACCGGCATTAAGAAATCTAAATACTGTATAAGCCAAGTGTGTTTTTTATTTATTTTGTTATTTTGAAATTCATGTACAGTGTACTATTTCGAAAAATCCGATGTTATCTTTAAAAGAAGCCCATGGTAATTGGACTTCTATTCAAGGTGTTACGGTATTTTAGAATCCATTTTCAATTTTTTGGATGTAATCCTTTTTACTGTATATTTACTAATGCTAATTAGTGCCTCATAGCATACGATTTACAGTTGTTTACGATATTCTGTGCTGGAGTTTTCTTCTAGTCAATTAAGTCCGCAACCTATACTTTGTGGAAGTTGTGTCTTGCCTCTTTATTCAGTAATCATTTCACAACATCTAACCAATTGTAACTAGTCGATAGGATTTATTGCACATGCACACTTTTAATGGCAGTGATAACTACAATCATCCCCTCTATTTATTGTTGGAAGCATTATAGGATAGAATATTGGGGGAGGGGCAAGTTTACCAGATGGATTTCAACATGAGTAGTCACCCTCAATCTTATGTAACAAGAGTTATACCAGGTGATTTCACATCAAAACATTACAAATTAAATT
>NW_022709279.1:0-1007 GCF_011630105.1 Anneissia japonica | reverse complement strand
TAGATTTTTCCTCAGCTTTTAATACAATTAAACCTCATATTTTAATGGAGAAGATGAATGTTTTATGTATTAACCCATCTCTTATTTTATGGATCAACAACTTTTTAAAGGATAGGGAGCAATTTGTCTGTTTTAACAATTTTAACTCTGATATACGTACGTGCAATACTGGAGCTCCCCATGGCTGTGTTTTATCTCCTTTTCTTTTCTCTTTATATACTAACGATTTTAAATGTACAAATAAACAAGTTTTTACTGTTAAATATGCAGATGACACTTGCCTAGTTGGCCTTGTGAAGGATAATGACACACGGGTATATCTTGAGAATGTCGATCGCTTTTCAACATGGTGCCAAGATAATTATTTAAAGTTAAATGTTAAAAAGACAAAGGAGATTATCGTTGATTTTAGAAAAGGCAACAAGACACATGATGACCTGACTATTATACATGATAAGGTTGAAATTGTTAAACACCATAAATAGTACACCTGTCTCTTATACACATCTAGATGTGTATAAGAGACAGCATTACCAGTAAGTGCAATCAGAGGCTGTACTTCCTAAGACGTTTAAAGAAATTTCATGTATGTAATAAAATCATGGTACTCTTTTATGAATCAGTCATTTTATCAATTCTAACTTTTAGTGCAATAGCCTGGTTTTATAGCCTTGATAAACAGAACATGAAAAAAGTTGTAAGAATTAGCAGAACAGCTGACAGAATTATTGGGACTAAAGACAGTAAGAATATAGAAGATTGTGTTAACAGTGCAATGTGTAAAAAAATGGAAGTAATTATATCAGATGTTAATCACCCTCTTAATCAGTACCTCGCATTCAGCAGGACTGGACGTATGTTATATCCAAGGATGCGGACAGATAGAATTTGTAAATCATTTCTCCCAAGCGCTATGAGACAATTTAATAAAATGTGGAAAAGATGCCTATGCTGTATTCCCCAATCTGCTTGCCTTTGCCAAAGCTGATTTTTCACAGAATGTTTAA
>NW_022709278.1:0-566 GCF_011630105.1 Anneissia japonica | reverse complement strand
GTTTCCGTATGATCGATCGAACTCTCGGGCGTCGGTTTTTGTAAGCATTTGTTAAAGGATGAAGAAGTTCGCTCCGCTCATCGCGGCGCTCCTAATCTTTCTGTTCGTTCTCTACGATCTGTTCGACCGACCAATATAAGATATACCATCGGCATATTTCTGAACCGATATTACGACGGACAGGGCAAGCTTCTCTTCGCGACCGAGGTGCTAGTTCGCGTGACTGTCATGATCGGACTCGACTACATGATCCAAAACCTGGTCGTGTCGCAGATGTCAGCCCGTCTCGCGCTCCTGTTCGCCGATCTCATGTCGATCGTCGTCGAAACCAGCGTGGAACAGCACGTTCGTTACCGTAGAGGACAAGATCGGTAACGGTCCGTGGTAGATCCAAGCCACGCACGATTCGAGCGCTCGCTCGTAAACGAACGTCATCGTTCGGTCCCCTCTCCTGACCATAAAGCGACGGTCGTCGTACAGAAAGCAGAGCCCGTCCGCGTCCGGCATACCGTCCACGTCGCCCCTGTTGATGATGCGAGAGGAGCCGCCTTCCCTCGAAACGGGCA
>NW_022709277.1:0-873 GCF_011630105.1 Anneissia japonica | reverse complement strand
TAGCTTACGGCAGCTGTTAGCATTCTTAGATTATTCGACTGACCTAATTACGAGATATTTTGGGAAACCCGGATGTTTCAGACATCACAAGTAAATATCCATCTATTAAAGGTATATCGCCAGTCAAAAATTATGGAAAACTCCTTTAAATCAATCAATCAATGCAACCTGACAAGATAAAATATCTTCACCAAATTGAAGTTTAACAATAGTAAAAATCACTAAAACCCATACAAAATATAATTCATTAGACATATAAAATATAATTCATTAGACAAATACAATATAATTCAATAGAAGTTGTCCCTAAGCGGCGCACCCGAAATTACCTGTGATTAAAATACCATGGTTAAAATACAATTAAAAACGATTAGGTAATTTATACAAATCAAATATGAGTTACCAAACATATAAATGATTTCTCGCTGACCTTTTAATTGGGAAAGAATTTTTTTTTCTTTTTTAATAATTAAATGCAGTGGCGATTCGGAATTCTAAATAGAAAGAGGCAGTTTGAACCCCTTGAATCCGCATCTGCTACATACGTATAGCCTGTAAGTAAGCAATCCGTAAAGGTCTATTTGAAATCTTCCCTACGTTTTCTCTTTAGCTCAGCACATGCATGTATCTTTTTATTCAACGGGTTGACGGTATACCGTCTAGTGTTTAGTTGTTTTATATAGAACAAAAATTAAATAGATACTGCTACCCAAAGAAAGCATCAGTTACAGATTTTAAATCATATATATATATATATATATATATACTATTGTATTATATATATATAACTATTGTAATAATAATTATCATTATTAGTATTATCATTATCATTGTTATTATTTCCATTATTATTATAACATTTCGTATTTTTTA
>NW_022709276.1:0-532 GCF_011630105.1 Anneissia japonica | reverse complement strand
TTAGAATGCTGTGGAGGGAGCTCCACAGTTAGAATGCTTTTGAGGAAGCTCCACAGTTAGAATGCTGTGGATGGAGCTCCACAGTTAGAATGCTGTGGATGGAGCTCCACAGTTAGAATGCTGTGGAGGGAGCTCCACAGTTAGAATGCTGTGGAGGGAGCTCCACAGTTAGAATGCTGTGGAGGGAGCAACCACAGTTAGAATGCTGTGGAGGGAGCTCCACAGTTAGAATGCTGTGGAGGGAGCTCCACAGTTAGAATGCTGTGGAGGGAGCTCCACAGTTAGAATGCTGTGGAATACCAATGTTTTCATCATCTATTTCAATTCAACAATTCAAGCTCATATATCTTCCACTCAGAGAGAGGTGCTTATCCTCTACTTAGCCAAGAGCCAATAATCCCAATAAAAACACTGAGCAACAAAGATCAAAAGTACAAGTATCAAGAGAATAAGTAAAGTAAGAACCATAATGAAACACTGATTTTTATATTAGAGCTGCCCAACTGATTGAAGAGCGCAAGTTTCCAAAATA
>NW_022709275.1:0-906 GCF_011630105.1 Anneissia japonica | reverse complement strand
TTCACAAATAAAAAAAAAATTGATTTTTCCACATTCGCCACTACGTTATATAGGGGACGAATTGATAATAATATTAATAGCAATAAAAAGTGAAAAATATTGTGTTAAATGCGAAAAAATAGTTGTTATTTGTTGATCATAATATAGTATATATAGTTCAAGCTTAGTAAGCTATAGATAGGCCTAAGTTGTCCTGACATGATGATGAATTTTACTATATAAAAGTGTCATTTCCGGCCTCGAGAGGTATTATTTCCTCAAATTTTCTCACCTCAGCCCCAGCCATGGTGGGGCTGAGGTGGTTGTGAAATCACGTTTTTGAAGTAGCCCTATGTAAAGTACATACTCAAAGACAATGTTTTTAAGCTTTGTTTTCTGTGGTATATCACACACACATTAATAAGATCTGTATGGTTGTCAAAAATCCCTGATAAAAGATCATGAGAATGGTTTTTGGCACTTCATTTTGACTAATGGTGATGTGATGATGATGAATTTTACTAAAAGTGTCATTTCTGGCCATCTAGAGGTACTATTTCCTCAAATTTTCTCAACTCAGCTCCAACCATGGTGCAGCTAAGGTAGGTGTCGATTCACAAAATGCCCTCCCCCTCCACCTTTCAAAACATATCTGTGCCCTTCCCTGGGTATGACATTAAACTCCATCGAGTCGGCTCCTGATGTATGTCTTAGTGACTGCTGTTTGTTTTTAGGATGTGATCTGGTTTTTCATGTGGTTCCTCAGTCTGTGAATGTCCCTCCCTGGTTCACCTCTCTTTTGAATTCCTGCATCTGTTGATTTATTATGTAATTATTTTGCGCTTATTTATAATGTGTCTATTGCAATTTTCACTTTATCCTCTCAAACAGTCCTAGGAATGTTCAGAGTGCGCTACTTCACAGGGG
>NW_022709274.1:0-1056 GCF_011630105.1 Anneissia japonica | reverse complement strand
ATACTTATCTATGATATTTAGTGGTAAGCATTGTATACGAATTACCGCATAATGAACTTTGTCTGCCTTATAATTTTGGTACAGTATTCATTTTTGGTAATTATGAAATTTCTGTTTTTGTATGTAAAGCCGGACACACACTGTGCCCAAATAATAACATTTCAAAGTAAATGAATTAATAAATTCATGGAGAACGCAACTGAAGACACACGCACAGATCGTTTTTAATGACGATCCGTTCAAACTGTCACCGTCTGACTGTCGAACCACAGTCGTATGACCGTCGTAAGACACACTACAAACAACAGTTACCTATCTTAACAAAAAATATATCTAAACGAATTAATAGGAGATAAGATAAAACTTGCATTATTATTTCCAACTTATATAAAACTATGTCCATGGATTAGTAAGATAAAGATGTGAAATGTCATAACAATTTTACGATAGGTCTAAATATATTTGACTGATACATAGTATTACATTTTCTGTTAACATTCATATATAATATAATTTGATTTGATTCAAATGTTTGCTTAGTTCCGGGTGTCTTTGCTCAGTCTAGATCCGTGACAGTAGATCCTGCTACAGAAAAATTGGGTGAAAATGCATTGATAACGTATACATTCACACATGAACCAGGAGAAAAGTTGGATTTCTTGGTTTGGTTCAAATGTGATGTAGATGGTGTTAGACAAGGAAATTCTATATAACTAATATAACTGGAAACCCACAACCAAATGGTAGATACAGCGTAAGTGATAATGGAAGCCTTATTATATCTAACGTTCAAGTAGAGGATGCAGGCTACTACCTGTGTAGGGTAACTACAACAGCTAACTTTACAGAAGGTTTCTCGAATTTAACAGTCTACCGTGAGTACTGTTTTCATATTTTCATGTTATTGTGTATTGTAATACAATAATATGTTTTTTCGGAATAATTAGCATAGGCCTAAGTACAAAGATCTACTGGAATTTATTTATATAACTATAATTTATGTAAGTGTTTTTACATCATTATTTTTGTTTCATTATTCGAACATACGTGGACCAA
>NW_022709273.1:0-687 GCF_011630105.1 Anneissia japonica | reverse complement strand
TATTTATTTATTTATTTATATATTAACCATTGAGTGATACTCCAGTAGGAGTTTTTCAATTACCAAATCAAGATCAAGTTATAGTACATCGAAGCTCCGACATTCGACATATTTTCCTAAAACTCTGGAGGCCTATATTACAACAAGTTCGATGGTGCACCACATGGCCTTTGAAGTATACGTTATAACTTTTATGATCTGCAGTACCACTTTTAGAAAATACAAATAATTATTTGAATTGAAGATTTGTACAGTATAAAGAAAAAACCTTGACGGTATGTTATTTTTAAACATTCTAGTAACTCCTTTCACAGCCCCATATATAGAATTCTCTCGATTTACGAGTTGAATGCACTGTTGTACATCATGATCATTGTGATCAGCATACGTGCGGGTTTTTGTGGTTTTTTTTTTAACCTGAACAGCTTAAGATCATTGAAAAAAACACTGAACAGCATATTCCGCGATCAAGTACGTTATGTGTGAGGGAGCCCGTCAACCCCTGGACCCGCGCCATTAATAATGTTACACGTCCATCAAGTCCCTGTGTTGATTTGCTTTAGCACAAGGACTTTCATAGGAGGTCACCATCATTATCTCGAACCCCTCTTCTCACTTTTCTTTTTTATAAGAACCAGTAATTTTTTTCATATAAAAACCTTATTGAAATTTTACCTCAGCCTCAAT
>NW_022709272.1:0-3624 GCF_011630105.1 Anneissia japonica | reverse complement strand
ATTAAATTAGAAAAACATTTGATAATACATACAGGAAAGATTCCCAATGAATGTAGGAATTTGAACGCACATTTATGGAAACTGATAGGAGAGACATCTTATGAATGTGAACATTGTGGAATGAAGATCAATCAAGGCAAGAGTTTGAAGATACAATTAAAGAAACATAAAGGACAAGTAGCATATGAATGTGAACAATGTGGAAAAAAATTTATGCACCGGGACAGTTTGAAAACACACTTAAGCACACATACTGGAGAGAAGTCATATGAATGTGAACATTGTGGAATGAAATTTAGAATTGAAAGCTGTTATAGACAACATATAATGAGACACAGTTGAAAAACCATATGAATGTCAACATTGTGGACAGAAGTACATTCAAAGGAGCAATTTGACAAAGCATTTAAGGATACACACAGTAGAGAGACCATTTGAGTGTGAATACTGCGGAAAGAAATTTAATCTGTTCGTTTTGGCAAAATTCACACGTGTACAAATTATTTTTTATTAGGTTAATTAAAATGGCATTTTTAGTTGGTAAGTCAATGAAAGATAAGTGTAAAATTTAATACACAAGATATTCCTTAATGAGTGATAATGGTAAAATCATTTCTTATGTAAAGTGTAATACAATTAACAAATGTAGTTTATAGAAATTACATGTTCAGCAATGTTAAATCTTTTACATATTTTTTAAAACAATTTGTTATTGTTCTAAATTTGATTCCTTCATATATATTTTCTGTTGTTTTGTCATAATAACCACACTAACCAACACATTGTTGAAATAAACAGATACTGGAGATGAATGTGAACATTGTGGAAGGAACTTTATTCAAAGTAGTGCTTTCAAATCGCATTTAAGGATACACACGCGGGAGAGAGACTATTTGAATGTGAACATTGTGGAAAATAGTTTTTAAGACCGTGTTGCTATAAAAATTCATGTAACCATGCATATAGACGTACTGAGTAAATGTACAGTAAACAGTGTGGAAAGAATATATTTAAACAAAAAGAGTCTTATAAAAGACATGAAAGCTGCATACATGTGATGTACCAATGAATGTGAACATTGTGGAAAGAAGTTTCTTCAAAGGGGCAATTTGAAAAAGCATCTTAGGATTAACACAGGAGAGACCATTTGAATGTGAACATTGTGGGAAGAAGTTTAAAGACCGTAGTACTAAAAGAGTGGAAAGATATTTAAGCAAAAAAGTTCTATAAATTACTGTATGAAACTGCATGCAGGTGACCCACCATATGAATGTGAACATTGTGGAAAGAAGTTTCTTTATAAAAGCCCTTGGAAAGTACTCTAAAGAGCACACACATGTGAGACTCCATAATGAATGTAAACCATTTGGACAGAGATTTACAAACATTTGCAACTTGAGAAGACATTTGAAGAATTACTTCATATTTTAAAAAGTAGAAAGCAATAATAATAATCAAAGTAAATGACAGGACATGTAGTCATATAAAATAAATGTGACATGTGACAGGATCGAATTTTCAATCTTTTATATTTTCACAAAATTTATTGACAAAAAGGATCGACGTTTCGTGTCGATCCTTTTTGTCAATAAATTTTGTGTTAAAGTTATATGGTAAACGTCTGTTGATTCGTAATTTATATTTTCAGTATAATATATTATTGTTCTATTTTCTGTTATTTTGTCATTTTAAACCATACTAACCAAACACATTTTTGAAATAAAGAGATATTGTGACATAGAAATGTTTTAATTTTTCTCAATTTGCTACTTTGTTGTGCTTAAATTGGCCGACGCCACTCAACGGGAGACGTATCGTAGGTGTGCGCAATTGAAATACCAGCATTGTGTTGTCAATCGGCAATATAGGAATGGAGTAGTGAAACTACAGTCCCTGTGTCATTATGTACCAATCCGCTATAAAGCCTCGCCCCTTGAATATTTTGCACATGTCACACCTTGACGATTTAGCCAGCGTATGCCGACGTATTGCGTATGAAAAATGTGTTGAATACGCTGGCGTACGTTAAATAAGTTATTGGTAAGTTACTTGTAAGTTAAGAGCACGCTGATGCATGCTGGTATACGTCGTAGCATGTGCATGCACTAAAATTTTCGACGTATGGCTCGTTCTGCATACGCGGGCCATAAGTTGTAGGTAGTAAGTTATGCGATCGTTGACCAGGGGTGGATTCCCTCTTTTGGATAGTCAAAAAAAAAGAAAGAAAGAAAGAAAATTATTAAAAAAATTATCGCCCAAAAGGCTTTAGATGTTATTTTCGGGTGTTTAGAACACAAAAATTTCGCCCCTTAGGGTATTGTTATCTCGATTGGCCCCTTCCGCCCCCCCCCTTTTTGGACATCTCTGGATCTGCCCCTGTTCGCACACGTTACTTGTAAGTAGGTTAGGTGCTAAAAAAAAACAGCATATGTAAACATGTGTGTTTATACACTGAAACGGTCCATTATGAATCAAAAATAAAAATAAAAATTCTTAAGGTGATGTCTCTACATGTCCTATTTGTGTATGAAAAAAGGTGTGTGTAGCGGGATTATGAAAAAAAGGTGTGTGTAGCGGGATTAGAACCACAGCCTCTCACTATCAAGGCGAGTATCATACCATACTGCAAATCTAATCTAGCCTCTTTCATACATCTGAATTATACGCTCACACAGTGAAAAAAGTTCCTGTAGTCGTTTATAAAATAAATATATCCTGTAGGCCTATATGTAATATTATCCTGTGGCAGATCCAGAAATTCAAAATAGAAGGAGCCCAGGGAAGGAATTTCACATAGATGGACGGAAATGGCACATCACATTTAAATTTAAGTATAGTTCTCTTTTTCTCCATTATTTTATGTATGGTCCATAAGTAAGTTAAATAATTATGAATTTTGAAATTTGAAATTGCTTATTCAGTAAAAAAAAAAGTTAATTTAAGAGTTAATTGTTTAGTTAGTATACCGAATTACTATAAATACGTTTACACTCTGTGTTAGCCTCCTGTCGTATTCTTTGTAATTATGATTATGGATGTAGTTTTTGGTATACAAAGGAAATTGTAAAAGGAAAGTCACAATCTTCTCAAAATAAAGTAATGATGTATTTTATTTTCGTCGGAAGCATTTTGCAAGTGGTCCGGCCATTATAAAAAAGGAGGAAGAGGTGCTTAGCAAATTTGGCTTTTAAACTGCAGACCCATTTACTCCCAACCAGGGTTAGTGGGGTGTCTGAGTGCATATCCACCTCAGCCCCACTATGGTTGGTGATCATTGAAAGCAAATAAAAGAAGCATTAGACATGATTCATATAGTACATTGAGCTTTAATTCGTAATACTACTGGTAATAGTCCAACTGGAATTCTCACTGGGAACATCTTCCTATCCACGAAGGATCGAGAGATAGGCCATCAGCTGTAGCTAAAAAAGTGACCAGAAAACAAGTTCCGTTCCAGAATAATGGAGACTACTTTTTGGATGCATATATTGTTAATTCAATCCTTGCTACACATTGTGTTAAAAGTTCTCCGCAATAAAACCTGCAGTTTTTTGTCAGTACACCTCCAAACATGCTGAATATACCCCAAAAAAGCCGGTTTTGAGGTCTGATACCATGTTTAGG
>NW_022709271.1:0-1153 GCF_011630105.1 Anneissia japonica | reverse complement strand
GAATCGATAAACTGGTGGAATATTTATATCATAAGCATCATTTTGTTCTTAAATACCAGTTTCCTCATAGCATAATTATATCATAAACAACATGTTCTTCATAATACAAGTTTTCCAATAGTTAAACAAGCCTCACCTGATGTTGTGGTTGTGACTGTTGTCTTGTCCGTAATGGGTACAGTTGTCAAATCCTCTATAAAATAATGAATCGATAAACTGGTGGAATATTTATATCATAAGCATCATTTTGTTCTTAAATACCAGTTTTCTGATAGCATAATTATATCATAAACAACATGTTCTTCATAATACAAGTTTTCCCATAGTTAAACAAGCCTCACCTGATGGTGTGGTTGTGACTGTTGTCTTGTCCGTAGTGGGTACAGTTGTCAAATCCTCTATAAAATAATGAATCGATAAACTGGTGGAATATTTATATCATAAACATCATTTTGTTCTGAAATACAAGTTTCCTGATGGCATAATTATATCATAAACAACATAATCCGGCAATGCCATCTGTGATAGTTTATAAAGCTTGGATGAGGTCTGCCGATGAACCGATATTTTAAATTTTAACTGCGGATTAGAATTAGAGAAAAATCTGATGGTGGAATGGGCTATGATGTTTATGAATGAAATGAAAGACATGGCATGAAATTGAAAAACAAAAAAGAGGACATAACCAAGACATAGGTATCGAAGTGGAGTTTCCAACAAGATATGGACAAAATAAGAGAAATTTGGGGAGATATGTATGTATATTATAAAATATACAGTATGTTATCAGAAAGTATAAAGATACTTTAATTCAAAAAAGAAAACCATTGTACAATGCTTCATATAAAGTAAAAACAGATGGCTTGATGCAAAATGAATGAAATTTGGGAAGATATGTTGATCAAATCTTGAGTACCTAAACCAATGGCTAGTCTCAGTCTATATAGTGATTGTTACCACAGTGAGGACACTGTATTTTTGTACACCACTGTTTCATAATTTTTCTAATCATCAATGTATGTGGAATTATCTGAGATGTATTATAACTGAATTTTATCCTATTATATTAATAACATTATTACATTTTGATTTTTCATTATACATTAAAATGTGCATAGAAATGGTTGTTATGGTAATGACGTTTTGTTCTACA
>NW_022709270.1:284-538 GCF_011630105.1 Anneissia japonica | reverse complement strand
AAAAATAATTTTTTGTTTAAAAGTTGCTCTTTGTTACTGTAGATAGTTTTTTTTTTTTTTTTTTTTTATAATATATGTATCCAAATGTTGTACAGTATGCATGACCTACTGAAAGCAGACACAATACACTACCAGATTATTGTGGTTCAGTTACTCTAATGGGATGTTCTTCAAAAATTACTGTAGAGTGCTAATAATTTACAAGGACATTAGTATAATGTGGCTATCAAGAAATAATTATTGTCTATTTATTA
>NW_022709270.1:0-253 GCF_011630105.1 Anneissia japonica | reverse complement strand
GAGAGTTGTAAATGCAGTTGGTTAAATGAAAGAACACCCAGAAACTTCTACTGATATCAACCATGTTTATATTTGAAACAGAATATTGAACTGTAAACCAAAAAGATGCCTGTGTTAAGTGTTATGATATTACTGTCACTAATCATACTTAGGATTGTGTTTGTAAGCTTTGCTGCAAATCTACACATACTGATGCCAGTCCTGAAATTACAGCCCATGATATGAATGAAAATATTACATCAGCTTATCAAAA
>NW_022709269.1:306-509 GCF_011630105.1 Anneissia japonica | reverse complement strand
TAATAATAAAAATAATAATAATAATAATAATAATAATAATAATAATAATAATAATAATAATAGTAATAATAATAATAATAGTACGATAGAGAGGGCCATGGAGCGTATATCAGAAATTGCACCTGATCCGTACAGCATAATTCATGTACAGTCTTCTGACATCAAAGACTGGAAGCTTTACAGTCAGAAAAGGGGGATTTTGA
>NW_022709269.1:0-197 GCF_011630105.1 Anneissia japonica | reverse complement strand
AATTTTAAGTACTCGCACTTAGATCCGAGGTTTGACACAATACAAATTAGCAGCACCCGTCGGCATGCAGATACACAAGATATAATTCCTGATCCAGAATAATTATATAAGTCTAGTTCTTCAAAACTCTCTGACACGAAATATCAAGACCTCATAAGCTTATGCTCTGGACATGCTCCAGTAATTTCCATTCCAGA
>NW_022709268.1:0-1073 GCF_011630105.1 Anneissia japonica | reverse complement strand
GTTGATGGTGGAATAGCAAACCTGGAGGTTGTGTGTTCGATTCCCACACGAACCATTTTATTTTCTTTAGGGCAGTTTAGTTGTTGGTGGATAATGAATGTATTATTTATTATGACGTCACGAAATAACAACAAACAACAACGTGTCATGTCCGAGCCTAGGCCGTCATGGAAGCTCACTGGCTCCTGTGTAATTCATGTTGAGCCAACTGCAGACGAAAAGGTTACAATCTTTTGAGAGATAAGCTGGAAGAAAATTTTAGACAGTGCCCATCAATGGAAGGATTTTAATACTGAGGAATGGAAGTTAGCGAAGTCCTTGGCTTGCTTAACCGTTTTTCTTCGATCGTAGCTTCCAACCGTCTAGGCGCGTCTAGCCTAAAGAGGGCCTACATAGCAGGTCGAGATCCATGAAAAGTCGTATATAAAGATGTGGGTTACCCACATCTTTATATTTGCACAAGTAATTAAAATTGTTTATTAAGCAGATTAATCACACTGACAAACAATTGTACTACATTCGGCTGATGCAACATAACTTAGCAATAAAAATAATAGTTATAATAATAAATAATAATATATGTAGGTGATCTTAGTGTATCCGAATAAATATTTAGTTGTATTGTGTTAAATTAATTTTATCATTGAGTTTATTCATTATTAAACGGTAATTGTAGTGGCATCGTCGTTTCACGTACGTAGGCATATAATCCGAAATCACACACACAGTACAGTGCAAGAAATGATAAAACACAGTAACATTATAATTAGTTACCGTAACATTGTTTGTACAGTATCTTTTTAAAATGGGGTGATGCCAGTATAATAGAAAACAAGTCCCATTGGTTACGAGAAATCAAGTGTGTTTATTATAGGCCAGTTTATTCGTAGTCATCATCATCATTAGGCCTATCGTCACCATTATTTAATTATTTTCATCGTTTTTCATGAATTACGTAGGGCCTATCTGTACCTATATATTGTACTTGCGCATTTTAAACGTCAAAACAAACTTCATTTCCTACAACTACCCGTGACTGAGTGAGTCTTTAAAAAAAAAAAAAAACAAACAAA
>NW_022709267.1:0-583 GCF_011630105.1 Anneissia japonica | reverse complement strand
TAATTCAGTCAATTCGTTGTATGACTTATCTGTTACTTTAGCTGGTGCAAGCAAGTCTTTCATTATACTGTATGTCCTCGAATTGCACACTGTGAGCAAGACAGCTCGTTTCTTGGCGTCGTCCTTTATTTCATTTGCAATGAAATACTGCTCGACCCTTTCGACGAAGTCTGTCCAATTTTCACCATCCTGGAATTCCCGAAGAACACCTACTGTAATTGTGCCATGACTCTCAGGAAGTTTCACTGGTTGTAATTCAAGTATTTTTATCCTCGTCGCCACTGTAATAGCTTCGATGACTATTAAAAAGTAGAATGACTCTGGGAGTAAACTTCAACACGTCTTCTTTATTTCAATACATAACACAGAGTAAATCCCGCCTCAAGCGGTAATACAAATGTAGTGTCGGCATGACGCACCTTGATACTACGCGCGCGCTACTATCCAGGGTATGGTTATTATGGTTACCAGTTCATGTAATAGTAAACAGTTTATGAATATCACACTCTATAATTTCTGCCTTAACTATATGGGAAAAAAAATAATGCGGCCCTAGACCTAGACAAACCTACATTTGGCCAAT
>NW_022709266.1:0-774 GCF_011630105.1 Anneissia japonica | reverse complement strand
TAATTAATTAATAAGTGAGTGAATAAATAAATGAATTTACAGGGGCGGATTTATGAATGAGTGAGTAAATGGATAGACTAATGGATGGAATATTATTATTATTATTATTATTATTATTTATATTGTATCCTTTTATCCTTGTATAATTTTCTTTTTTTCTCTTTTTTTTATTTTGAAAACTTTAGTTGGGCCACTCCGCCACTGTTCCAAAAAAAATTATTATTATTAGTTCTAATCAAAAAATACACATGTGTTTTTATATATGAATGAAAATATGAATGAATAAATGAATAAAAATGAATGATTGAAAATGAATGAATAAATGAATAAATAAAATCAAATGAATAAATGAAAACGAATGAATGAATGAATGAATGAAAAAATGAATGAATAAATATATTAATTAATTAATAAGTGAGTGACTAAATAAATGAATTTACATTTTTGGGAGATAAAAAAAAAAAAAGAAAGAAAGAAAAATAAAAAATGATAGCCTACAACGCCTCAAATGTTATTTTCGGACGTCTAGAACACAAAAAAATCGCGGGGGAATGCCCCCAGACCCCCTAGGACATTGTTGTCTCGATCGGCCCAAATTTGGGCCCCCCTTTGGGTCCCCCTTTTGGACATCACTGGATCCGCCCCTGATTTATGCATGAATAAATGAATGGATGAATTAATTAGTGATTCAATGATTTGGTGAATAAATGAATGAATGAGTGAAAAAATGAGTGAGTGATTAAATGGATGGACGAATGGATGGATTATTATTAT
>NW_022709265.1:0-1206 GCF_011630105.1 Anneissia japonica | reverse complement strand
GACGCGAACACCGTTCGATTCGATCTGTACGTTTGCCAGCCGGATCAGGCCCGTCTCGGTTTCGTTTTGAACATCGACGACGGTACCGTGGAACCGGCACCGCCGATCGGACTGCAGCTTCGTTCGGAGAAGGACGTATCTCCGGCCAGACAGAAACCGGTGGAATATGGCCAACGACTAGACCTCTATTTTAAACCTGTCTCTTATACAGCCCGATACATATGATATTTAGATCCCAACTTTTGTTCATTCATTTCTTTACTGAGATTTCAACGAATCAATAAAGTTATTGTGGAAACATAAACAAATTGTATGCGTACATATTATGTGTTTCATCTATCGTTTCATCAACTTTGTCATCATCATCGTCATTCTACATTCATTAGCCAAAATTCTTATTTGTTATTTTTACGAAGTTAAAATAACCAGACAATACAAAACTATTATGGTTTTTTTTTCCTTTTATTTTAATTAAATTATTCTTTTTCTACGCCATCGTCATCGGCTTGATGCTGTCGAGAAGGATGGATAACGTCTTCCGACAGATATTAGCATATGGCGATGCTTACGTCGGCGGTAAAAAATGATACGTTGGATAGCGTATGCATTCGTTCTTACGACGACCTCCTTCGTCAAAGGATCGCAATGTCTGGACGTCACGTGCAATTCCAATCCCAAGTCGTATCGTTTCGAAAGTTCGTCTCGCGAGACATTCACGGATCCGAGCATACGTTCCGACATACCCGAATTCAGACACAAGACGAACGTCAATTTCGACATGAAGTTGCGGAACGGAGATGACTGCACCGTACTGCGCAGCTTCGGATCAAGGGATTTCGTGCACGTCGAAGTGGAGAACCTCGACGTGGTCGCGCGATTTCGCGTGGGAGACGAAGAGTGGTCGGCGAGAAGTCCGTGGAAACTCGAACCGGGACGATGGCACAGCGTCGGGATCAGAAGGCTGGGTCGATGGATTCAGGTGCGGTTGGACAATGTAGTCGGGGAGGGAATGCAAAAGACAGGCACGGCATCGGCTGCAAATATGACAGGAAATTTTACGATGTTCTCGTTCGATGGGTGTCTCAGAGGAATATCCGTCAACTCCAACGTTCCCGTTCTGAGGTCGGTCGGCCGATGCTCGGACGACGGCAGAGAGACCTTCGCTGTTTCGAACGCGCCGTCCGAGTTTCGACGCCAGACGAGCAT
>NW_022709264.1:291-531 GCF_011630105.1 Anneissia japonica | reverse complement strand
AACGTTTAAAGAGCCGATGTCGAGCAAGTGATTTGAAATTGAACAAAAACAAATGTGTATTATTTTCTCAAGAAATCAAAGTGCTTGGACATGTGATTACACAAGACGGAGAAAACCGGATCCTGACAAAGTTGCAGCGATTGTGAACACCCCCAAACCAAAGGATGTTGAACTTCTTCGATCATATCTAGTAACATGTGGATATTTGATGAAGTTTATTCCGAATTATGCAAATATAAC
>NW_022709264.1:0-217 GCF_011630105.1 Anneissia japonica | reverse complement strand
GATCTTAAAGTGAGTCTTAGTACTGAACCTTGTCTTGCATACTATCGTATGAATGCACCAACTACTGTGATTACAGATGCATCTACAGTTGGTTTAGGAGCCATTTTGCTAACAAACAGACAGAAGGTAAACTCAAACCAGTCGCTTATGCCAGCCACTCATTAACCGAAACTGAACGCCGTTATTCACAAGTTGAAAGAGAGGCATTAGGTTGTGT
>NW_022709263.1:0-711 GCF_011630105.1 Anneissia japonica | reverse complement strand
GTGTATTTTGTATTTCATTTCCTTGATTAGTAAAGCAAACATTGATGACATTGAGAATCACTTAACACAATTTAACTTAAAAGTAAATAAAAAAAAAACCAGAGTATACTATAATTAAAAGAAAAAAAAGACATTGAAAAAGAGGATTTGAGAAAAACAAAGAAAGTTGGGTCTCTTCTGGGAGACACAGAAGACATTGCCAGACGAAAACAGTTAGCGTCCACTGCAATGAACAAATTATCAGCTGAAAAGACAAAATTAAAGAGAAAATCAGACTAAAACTCTACAACTCACTAGTCAAGCCAAAAATAAAATATCCTCACAAAATCTCAAATAAAAAACTGTACTCTAGATGCCATTCCCGACCAATATCACTAGACATTTTGAAAGCCCGGTGGCGATTGATGGGACACATCGTAAGACAGGATAACTGAACACCCACGAATACAGAAATTGATATTATTTCAGCACGACCACATATATCAAATTCAGGGGAAGACCAAGACCTAGATTACCGATCACCTTACATAATGACCTCACAAAACTGAAAAATCTCAGCCAGTCAACATCACCGTGTCACACATCACTCAAGAACACAGGGAATTAAATGAATTAAAGTACACAGCAAAAAGCAGATCAGACTGGAAAGGACTTATTAGAAACATAAGCAGAGCAGCCGAGGCGCAGATGTTGAATTGACAATTGATATAT
>NW_022709262.1:0-679 GCF_011630105.1 Anneissia japonica | reverse complement strand
AGCGCCAATCAACGATGAACCGGACGCCATGTTGTTTATCGGTTGCGCCGTACGCGATTTTTTTTCCGTACGAAACATTTACATGAAACTCCACTCGGGCCGTCTCGGCTGAATCCACCCGAAAATCTCATTGCAGAATTCAGGAGGTCAAAAGGTCATCAACAGATAAACGTCTACAGAAAAACTTCTGAGAGAACGTCGCTGTCTAATTTTTAAAAATACATCGATGTTACCATGTTAATACCAATGGGTCGTTTAAAATGACATATAATATATTTGATTAAGCTGCACGAGTAATAAAAAGTTTTATTTTAACTTGAGTTACATACTATGGCAATTTTAATTTTTTAGTTAGGCCTACAAGTAGTCCTACTAAAAACGCTTTCTGGGAAAAACACAAAGAGTAAGGAAAAGCGCGTTTTTCTTCATCACTGATCAAATGAAACAGAATGACAGTTATTTTCAAATTAAGAGAAGAGCTGAGAATAGACAGCTCTAAAATACTGGATGCCATAAGCTGACCTGCCAAAATGACAGAGCACCAAATTAATGTAAAAATGAGCTAGTTATTAATATTAGGCATAGTAATCGGCAGGTTCTTGATTACAAGGCTAGCATTACAATTTGTTTTGTTTTTTTAACCTATTTAATTTCAGTGCGTAGAGTTCTTATCACGCCA
>NW_022709261.1:0-939 GCF_011630105.1 Anneissia japonica | reverse complement strand
TAACCCATGTAAAGCAAACTGTTGCTTTTGCTGTCATTTGTAGGCTGATAATTCTGTATTTTTACATCACAATAGTAGCCTCAGTGCGTCACTATTAGACTAGTGGGTCATTATTAAAGATTTAATTTTAAGCTGGGTTACTGTTAGAACTTGGTTTATACATGTTTTTAATGCTTTTTTTTGTACAAAAGTCTAACTTTCCACTTAGATTTTTGGTAATATTATATTCACTTCATGCAGGATTTTTGAAATTTTGCAAGCATTGTCCATTCATGGTCGTGGTTGCAGGCCCTTCCATTCATGGTCGTGGTTGCAGGCCCTTCCATTCATGGTCGTGGTTGCAGGCCCTTCCATTCATGGTCGTGGTTGCAGGCCCTTCCATTCATGGTCGTGGTTGCAGTCCCTTTCACAATTTTCTTTCTTAGAGCCACTGTTACTGGCTTATTTGAATAATTAAAAGCACATTGATTATATAGTGGAAAGTATAGCATAGCATCATCTTATGTCATGAATTGCAATATCTAAAAATGAAAATGAAAAGATAAAGAAAGAAAAAGAGATTTGAAAAGTAAAGGGAAAAAATGAATGAGAAAAGAAAGGAGAAATAATAAAGGAAATTAAAGAAAGAAAAAGAAAAGAAAATGAAAAGAAAGCAAGGGAAGATATAGAAAAATGAAAGGAAAGTGTTTAAGGTAAAAAAAGGCAAGAAATCGAAGGATATAGAAAGATAAGGAAAAAGGAAAAGAAAAGGAAATGGTAAAGAGAGAGAGAGAGAAAGTGACGCATAAGGGAAAAACATCTCCCAGGGTAAAGTGTTTATGATCTGCCGGTTTCATTTTTTTCTCCATTAGCTTGTTTTATTTATTATTTTTCAATTACAATAACATTTTTTCTTATTTCTATTGTTTGGTAACATTCTCTGTAGGTTATAGGTACATC
>NW_022709260.1:0-1053 GCF_011630105.1 Anneissia japonica | reverse complement strand
ACGTTATACTGTATTATATTCTACATATGTTTCGAAACACACGTGGACACGCCTTCTTCATATATTTATATATATATATATACACATGTACATACACATACATAGACGTGTCCTGCATAACTGACCAATATATCAATCAACATAAGGCACGCCATCGGGGTTTGACAGTGTTACCAAAACGACTTCAGCAGTAGCCCCATGGGATCAAGGTGATTGTTGCCAGGGAACGGATTTTCATAATTATAGAATCGTTTTGATACTGTCACAGAAAAAAAGTAGTTTGATCAAAAATTGAGCAACAGTGAATGAGATACAAATTTTTTGAATATTTAAAAACTGGGGGGGGTGTAAAAATGGGCGGTTACGCCCCTTTACCCCCAGTTTTTAAATATTCAAAAACCTGTATCTCGTTCACCGTTCCCCAGTTTTTCGTCAAACAACTTTTTTCTGTCTTAGAAAAAAAAATCAGTTCTACAACATATCAAACATTTTTTTTCCTCCGGAGTCTGACTTTAAAGCAGTCAACTTTCTTTTTTTTCTCTTTTGTGGGGTCGTCCCACTTTTATTCATAAGTTCAGCATACACAGTATAATTTGTAAAGAGTTTTTCAATATAGCTTCTTAAAATATCTTTAACAATTTTTTTTTTTTTACTTTCACTTGAAATTTATGCACATCGGTCAAGGTGTACAATTACCATGCCATTTTTTCTATTTGTTTTCTGTAATTTTAATAAAGGATATAATAAAAGGTCAAGCTTTTGTTTAAGCCTATTTTTTAAAGTTTGTTCGCTTGTATTTATAAACACTACAGCGTATATACAATATTTATAGGCTACATTATTTTTTCGAAATAGTTTCCCTTCAGACTATAATATGGTGAAATTCTTTTCACCAAGTTTAACCAATATAATATTTTTTTTATTTTGTTAAGGTCAATCATTGACCATTTCTTTTTTGCTTTTTCATTGTTAATTAAGAAATCACAGGTTATTAAACTCTTTAATTCCAATAAAAACATAACCCAAGGACATTGTTTCCCAAGTCCGAGTCTG
>NW_022709259.1:0-535 GCF_011630105.1 Anneissia japonica | reverse complement strand
TTTTAATTTTTATTTCAACCATCTATACAATCCTCATTTCCCGGTTAGTAATTTACCATACCCACCCCACCCCACCCCACTCCCCATATAGAAAAGAATACGACATAGGGCTTATCTTATTTACAATATAGGCCACACACGTGTGTTTGAAACTAAATATAAGCATTTTCATCATGGTTGTATTTATTACAAACACATTCTTTCACAATCTATACACATTGAGGCCCTTCTTTTAGGTTAAAATGATCTATCTTAAATTTGTCTTCCTTGAGTTTGGGACTATTATGTGTTTAAATAACTTAAAAGGATAAAACTAAAAAAAGCAATAAAAAATGCGCGTCAAGCGCGCAAAATATTTTTGTGTTTTTAATTCTAATTTCGTCGGAATTGATGAAAACTATCTAAAATGTGCAATTTATAGAGGAAATTGTCCTACCGTAACAAGAAATGCGCGCAAAGAATTTGAGAACTTTAGGCACTTTCTGAGGATGCATTTGTCAAGGAGTGGAGAAAGATTTCCAAAGATGGATATTTT
>NW_022709258.1:0-691 GCF_011630105.1 Anneissia japonica | reverse complement strand
AGAATTTCAGTAGTTAATAGATTAACTGTTAAATTCAGTTTCTAAATTATTAGCTAAAATATAGATTGAATAATGCAGTTGTTGGTTTGTTTGTTGGCTGAAGTTTTCATTAAATAATGCAGTTGATGTTTAGCTAAAACTTCCATTGAATTATGAAGTTCTTGGTTAGTTGTAACATTCATTGAAAAGTATGTAGTTAGTTGGTTGGTTGGTTATGTACCCATTAAATAATACATTTTTTTTTCCTGAAACACCCAATGAATAATACAATTGATGGTTAGTACACAACTTGTACACAGTTGTTGGTTATATGAAGCATCAATTGAATAATGCAGTAGTTTGTTAGATGAAGCATCCATTGAATAATGCAGTTTTTGGTTAGATGAAGCATCAATTGATTAATGCAGTTGTTGGTTAGATGAAGCATCCCTTGAATAATGCAGTTGTTGCTTACCTGATGCATCCATTGAATATTGTAGTTGTTGGTTAGATGAAGCATCCCTTAAATAATGCAGTTGTTGGTTAGATGAAGCATTAATTGAATAATGCAGTTATTAGTTAGATGAAGCATCCCTTGAATAATGCAGTTGTTGCTTACCTGGTGCATCCATTGAATAATGCAGTTGTCAGACCTTGATTTAAAGAAAAAGCAGGAGAGCTACTAACAGCTCTCCTCAAGAAATTGAGGAGA
>NW_022709257.1:0-681 GCF_011630105.1 Anneissia japonica | reverse complement strand
TGCTTATACTGCCTCTGTTAAAGAAGCTTAATTTGCTTAAGATATCTGATATTCATAAACTCTATTAATTAAATTTTTACCATAAATATGTAAATAACATATAGCGTATTTCCAAGCATTTCCTTTCCATACGAATGCTAATGTGCATTCATATAACACAAGAATAAAAACACACTTGCATATTATAAATGTACATCACGAAATTGCAAAAAAAAAAAAAAAAAAACGCATTCGTGCTAGTTTACCTTCAGTTGTGAACCATACTGGAAATTTAATAATTGATAAGGTACATATTCATTCTCTGAAAGGATTTACAACATACACAAATAATGCAATTATAAATGATTATCTTGAGGTTTGTTTTATTAATATTGTTATATTTAGGCAAACTAATAATTGACTTTTATTTTCTGTGTAATCACATCTATAATTTTATTATTTACTTCTTTGCATCATAGACATTGTTATTATTTCAATATTTTACTCTTTCATTTTACTGCTTTTCTTATTTATTTTATTATGAATACAAAATTTCAGGATAAAGAAATATACAACAAAAAGCCCTCTAAGGATTTCCAAAAGTGTAGAACAATTATATCGAGGGATCTCCAAGGCAAACATAAGTAAAAAAACAAAATCAAAACAACACAAGTAATACAATATAAGATAGAAGAATAAAAG
>NW_022709256.1:37363-38800 GCF_011630105.1 Anneissia japonica | reverse complement strand
GTCTTGATTCCTGGTAATTAAGTTTTAGCAAGGAAACCTTGCATAGGCCTAGGCCTTGTATTTAGATCAAGTGTGTTCATTTAACAAATGATTGAGTAAGATGAAATTTCCAGCTCATAATACAGTATCACTTTTATTTGAAAATTTAACACAATGATTTAATAATTTATTTAATGATTAAACTACATACTGTGCTGTTGTAGAAAATTAAATTATGTTTAATAAAAAATAAAAAACAAAATTATAAATTAATTTAAAGTGCCATGCTGAACTTGAGGGAATCACAGCGGCCATGGGAGGCCACGCAAATATCGAGTGCTGAAAATGCAAGTTTGTTAAAGTATGACTGTGCATGCGTTGTTTCATTTACGTAAATATATCGTTGATTTCTTTACGACGACGTAAATATATCCACTTCTATTAAATTGTGTAGTATTTTATGCTTGAGAAACAGAAAACAGCTTTGAATTGTAATGCACTCCATCATGTTGGAATTCAATATTTTGACAATGACATTATGTTCTGGTGTATATGTGGACTCATATATGGACAGCCTAGCTAGGCCCCCTAGCTTGGTTGGGGGTGGGAAGGGCTTGCCAGCCAGGTCCCCTATACTAAAGTTACATCACAAAGTCTAGGCTAGGCCTAGCTATACACAATGACATTAGTTAGGTAGACAGGGCCTAGCCAATACACCGGCGAAAAATATAATAGACAAAAAACACGTAGGATATGCCTTGGCTTATGCCCCTAGCCAGAGAGTTAACTGGCGATCCAACGCTAGTTCAAGAAACTAGGCCAGCATACGCTTAAACAAGAAGGGCTAGGCCTACGTATATAGGCCTAGTATGGCCCAGGGAATGCAATGGTTTTGGCCGCGAGTTAGGCCTAGCACAGTAGTATAGTTAGGGAATTCAACAACAGGTCTAGGCTACACAAGTATAAATTACTTACTTTTACTTCACTTTCTTAGGCTTATGAATCTTCCTTCATTTACACTCCTACAAGACGACGGCACTAGAATGGGCGCTTCCTTTGTGAATTCAAAACTTGAAACGGGACACCGGAACTGCCAAAGACAGCTAGTTCATTGGCTTAAGTCCGATGGTCCCATCATCGCTAGCTTCATTCACACAAACTGGTATTTCCACTGAGCATGCGCACACACTTATTAAGTAAAAAGTACCGCAATGGGGCATTCATGTCATAACTGTAGCACGTATAACGTCTTAGAAATAAAGTATAATTAACAGTGGGTCAAAGGCCAATCCAGGGCATAATTATCTGCCCAGGTATGTGGCATGTGAGGCCCATGTAGAATGAACATAAGAATGGCCATGCATTTTCCCAGATATTTGGCACATGGGCCCCATGTGGCGTACATATTCCTACAGCTATCTGCCCAGTTACTTTGGCATATGGGGCTATATATGTAGA
>NW_022709256.1:36440-37016 GCF_011630105.1 Anneissia japonica | reverse complement strand
TTAAATGTTGGCATTCCCATAATTATATGCCCAGTTATTTGGCATATGGGTCCCATGCAAATTAAATAAGGGCATGCCCATATGTAACTGCCCACATATTTGGCATATGGGCTCCATTTAGATTAAATATGGGCCTCCCATATTTACTTGCCCAGGTAATTGACATATGGATCCCATGTTTATTATATGTGGGGATGCCCATAATTATTTTCCCAGATATTTGGCACATGGGCCCAATGCGAAATTAATATGGGCATACCCATGTTCAACTACCCAGGTCTTTAGCATGTCTGCCCCATGTAGATAAATATGGGCACGCCAATATGTATTTTCCCAGATATTTAGCACATTGGACCCATGTGGATTAAATGTGGGCATTCCCATAATTATATGCCCAGTTATTTGGCATATGGGTCCCATGCAAATTAAATAAGGGCATGCCCATATATAACTTCCCATATATTTGGCATATGGGCTCCATTTAGATTAAATATGGGCCTCCCATATTTACTTGCCCAGGTAATTGACATATGGGTCCCATGTATATTATATGTGGGCATGCCCATAATTATTTTC
>NW_022709256.1:34517-36408 GCF_011630105.1 Anneissia japonica | reverse complement strand
ATTAATATGGGCATACCCATGTTCAACTACCCAGGTCTTTAGCAAGTGGGCCCCATGTAGATAAATATGGGCATGCCAATATGTATTTTCCCAGATATTTGGCATATGCAACCCATGTGGATTAAATTTGGGCTTTCCCATAAGTATATGCCCAGTTATTTGGCATATGGGTCACATGGAAATTAAATATGGGCATGCCCGTATGTAATTGCCCACATATTTGGCACATGGGCTCCATCTGGATTAAATATGGGCTTCCCATATTTACTTGCCCATGTATTGGGCATATGGGTCCCATGTATATTATATTCGGGCATGCCCATAAGTATTTTCCCAGATATTTGGCACATGGGCCCAATACGAAATTAATATGGGCATACCCATATTCAACTACCCAGGTCTTCGGCATGTGGGCCCATGTAGATAAATATGGGCATGCCCATATGTATTTTCCCAGATATTTGGCACATGGGCCCCATGCGGATTAAATGTGGGCATTTCCATATTTATCTGCCCAGGTATTTACCATATGGGGCCCATGTACTTTAAATATGGGCATTCCCATATATATTTGCCTATATATTTGGCATATGGGCTCCATATGGGTAAACCATGGGCAAGGCCCACATGTGATTGCCCAGATGGATCCCATAAGGGAATAATATGGGGTAGCCCATAAGACTTTTCCCAGATATTTTGCATATGGGCCCCATGTGGGATTGTTACCTGGGATAGGCCTAGGTCATATAGGCTAGGGTCCTAGGTTGACACCAACAGTCACGCTTCACATGACATTGATTGAAATTTTGAAAAAAAGGGGGAAAAATTGACGCATGAAATAAAAAATAGAGTGCTTAAGAGAAATATTATTAAATAATACCATTCCGGCGTTATTGAACTTGGCCAAACTATCCTTGTAATGTAATTAATGTTAAATAATAACAATAATAATAATAATAATCATTTCAGCATTATTACCTTGGCTAAGCCTTGTAATCAAGAACCTATTTACTAGGGCCTATAATTAATAACTAGCCCAAGGGAATAGCTTTTGTGCTATTTCCCCTTAACGTCGTTTTTTTTTAAATGTTCTCTAATTTCTCCACTGTCTAAGTTTCTAAGGTAGGTTTTAAAAACATAATAATTAATAATAATAATGAATAATAATAATAAATAATAATCATTTCGGCATTAATTAACTTGGTCTAGCATTGTAATCAAGAACATGCAGATACTATTTACCATATAACTAGGCTTAGGCCTCATTTATACATTCATTGGTGCTCTGCCATTTTGGCAGATCTTTGGCATCCAGTATTTAGAGCTGCCTATTCTCAGCTCTTCTTTTAATTTGAAAATAACTGTCACCCTGTTTTATTTGATAAAGAAACGCGCTTCCTTCCTCTTTGTGCTTTCCCCTGAAAGCGTATATTTTTAGTAGTCAGTAGGCCTAGGTAATTATGCAAAACCCAGATCTAACTAAAAAAAAAATAAATAAAATTGTCACAGTATTTAACTCAAGTTCAAATAACACTTTCCATTACTCGTGCAGCTCAATCAAATATTATATGTCATTTTAAACGACCCATTAGTATTAGCATGGTAACATATTTTTTTTAAATCAGACAGCGACGTTCTCTCAGAAGTTGTTTTGCATTTTGTAGACGTTTATCTGTTGATGACCTTTCGACCTCCTGAATTCTGCAATATGAGATTTTCGGCCCAAGTCGATTCAGTCGAGACGGCCCGAGTGGAGTTTCATGTAAATGTTTGGTACGGGAAAAAAATCGCGGCCGGCAGCAAGATCAATCGGACACGTACACTTTGATTCAGTCTGTATTTCCATAGCCAGGGGCGGATCCAGAAATGTCCAAAAGGGGGGGGGGGGCGA
>NW_022709256.1:28305-34501 GCF_011630105.1 Anneissia japonica | reverse complement strand
ACTGTCGTAGGGGGTCCGGGGCATGGCCCCGCGAAATTTTTGTGTTCTAGACACCCGAACATAACATTTGAGGCATTCTGGGCTATCATTTTTTTCCTTTTCTCTCTTTTTTTCTTCTTTTTTTCTTTTTTTTACCTCCCAAAAGGGGGGACCGGGGCCGGGCCGCCCCCCCCCCTAAATCCGCCCCTGATAGCAGCAGAGCATGGGAATGTTCCTGTGAAAAGTTCTAGAAAAAACAATATACTGGCATTAAATTGCGTTTATCCCGTCAATATTCATGGCAAAAACATGAATTTGGCCTGATTATAATACAGTATAAAAGTGTGGGAAATTTCCGTGGGTTTCGAGTCTTAAGGTATTCGACATTTCGGTTTTAAATTTTACAGAATAGCCCAATAACAAATGACAGGATATAGTATTAAAATTAATTCATAATAATGAATGAAACTTACGAAAAAACATAGAAAAGAGACTTGTCGATAAATTACAGTACATCAAAAGCACGAGATCAACCGACGCAAACAAATTGAACAAAAACGTCGGAAAACGAACCCTAGTTCGCGAAATGGAATCGTCCAACATTTTTTATCAGTATCTTGAACCACTCGTCGGCAACGCGAAGAGATTATAATCCCCAACCACGCGTTGTAGACGAGTTGTAGACGGGTATACGCGTTGCTTTATTTTGCAAGGCTCCCTAAATCGAAAAACTTTAGAATAAGCTTGAATTTGAACTAAAGTATGTGTAGCAGACTTAAACCAGTTTTTAATTAAAGAAATTATGGTTTGTATCTTAAACTCAGTGTATTTTGTAAGTCTACAGGAAGACCAGTTAGAACTTCGACCAGTTAGAACTTCGACCAATTGAAGACCATTTGGAACATGGATCAATTGAAGACCAGTTGGAATGGAACTGACACCAGTTGAAAGACCAGTTGAATTGTTCAAAACACAACACCCAACTGGTCCAGCTGGAGTTGGGACCAGTTGGAACTGGGACCACAGTTGAATCGTCCAAAAACACAACCCGTAACTGGTTCCAACGGGTCTAACTGAATTTTTACCTGGAAGCCATCAGGGCCATAATGAAAGCACCGTGATCACAATGAAGGCGCCGTTATCTTTAAAAAGCGCCGTAATGCCATTAATTTTCAACCAATCGCAGGTTCAGGGTGACGCTAACAGGGTCATAATGAAAGCGCCATTAACTTTTTACTAAAAAGCACCGTGATCATAATAAAAGCGCCTTAATCATAATGAAAGCGCTGTAATCATAATAAAAACGCCGTAATTATAATTAAAGTGCCGTCATACTATTCACCTTTTAACCAATCACAGGCTTAGAATTATTCCAACAGGGTCATAATGATTACGGCGTTAACTTGTTCGATAAAAGCGCCGCTTTGAGGAGCTGGCGCAAGGGCCACACTGTTGGCCAATCACATTCCTTCTTTCATGTTTGCTGAATTCAACGAAAATGTGATGGATGGTTTGACTGGAAGCGCCAGTATCGCTTTTGGAGCCATTCAATACATGAAACCGTGAGCAATGCATGTGCAAACTTTAAAATTCCTTCAAGTACGCCTAAATGCATCCATCAATCGTCTCGTCAATTAGCAGTTAATGATGAGAATAATGGGATTTCAGCCTACATGATGAGTAACTAAATCCTAAATTATTATTATTTTAAAAACATTAAAATCATTAAAACATTATTATTATTATTATTATTATTATTATTTAAAAACAATAAAATCATCAAAACATTATTATTATTATTATTATTATTATTATTATTATTATTATTATTATTATTTAAAAACAATAAAATCATCAAAACATTATTATTATTATTATTATTATTATTATTATTTATTATTATCATTTAAAAAAAATTAAAATCCTTAAAACATTATTTTCATCACGATTGAGAGGAAAAAATGTGGGTCCTTGTTTTTCTGATCTTGGTCTTCGTTTTGTAGACACCCATTTATAGGGTGTCTATAATGAAAACCCTTAAGTATTTCTTGATATTCCTCATTATTCTGATAAAATTAATGAAATAGGTACTTGGCAACTGTTTTATGATGATTTTGAAATAATTTTAATAAGATAATTGAGAAATAATTGGAGGTCTTCGTTTTTCGGGTCTTCGGTCTTCGTTTTGTAGACACCCATATAGGGTGTCTATAAAACAAAGACCTTTGAAAATTTCACAAACAGATGGCCAAAAAAATTTTGATTTTGTGACAGCTTGGCGTATTATCATCAAAATAAAAGAGAAAAAATAGGGGTCTTGTTTTTCCGTCTTCGGTCTTCGTTTTATTGACACCCATTGGCTAGTCCTATAAAAAAGATGAATAAAAACCGTCCTACTTGGAGGGGGGGCTAAGTATTTATGGGTGTAACTATAGCACGCAGCGTTATCTGAGGGCCGAAGGCCAGAGGCAGGTTTGGGTATGGGAGGAGGTGTCCCCTCCTCCCGAAACGACTGCCCGAGGAGCTTTGGCCGATGTGGGGATTGACCCTGCCTCCCATTTGGCGCCGTCACGGTCGAGAAGGCAAAAAGACGAGATTTGTTAACGGCAAGCTCTATTTTAATAATATGCTGTATAATGAAAATGTCAGTGAGTCTACTACCAGTACACATACACCTATCCTCATTGACCAGAATGAGTCAACGAAATCGGATTATTCTAGAAAAAAAAACCTTTCAAGATATTCATCTGGACCCTATTATTAACTTACAGGATGGTTAACGTTATCTACAAGTTGGGTGTTTGAATGTGACAGGGTGGTCGTCATAGAACTCAGGTCTCGTGTATATTGTATTAATTTATCAAATAATGATATTGTTGGTCTTGTTGAGACTCTTTTGCAAGGGAAAACAACAGATCTAATTTACATAGAAATGTTCGACGTGGTTTGGGTGGTGTTCATATTCTTGCCTATACATCGTTCCAGATTTATTTGTAATTACATGTATTTCATCTAGAGAAAGGGCTATTTGATTGAAATTTATAAATATTACAAATAATGAAACTTTTATTTTGCTGCTACTATCTATCTCCTCTAGAAAATTAATCAAGGGGTGGTAATTCGGAATAATTATTTAACCTCCTTCTTTCGGAAATTTATAGGTTTCAAAATTTGCGGGGATTTCATAGAGGGAGTAGATGAGATTGAGCTACGTGATGTTGTTGATTATGTGGTAAATTCAAATGGCAAATCCTTCATTGATTTTTATGTGTTGTATCAATGGCAGATCCACCGTCCGCAATAACTTTACAAAAGGCTGATTCTGTTACGATACGATACGATTTATTGGATTCACTTTCAGAACAGTGCACCCATTTACAATATAAAATATAAACAAAGGAAAGCGAAAGACAGTTCAAAAACAACAAACTGATAAATATTACAACAAAAACAAAACCAAAAAAGTTTTACTCTTATTTGTATATATAACAAATTGTTACTATAATTAAGTAAGTAAACTGAATGAAACACATTGAGCTGCACAAAAACCTGTACTTAGTAGTAGTGTGAAATTACCTGAACGTGGATTAGTTATTTATATTATTTATTTATTTATTTTCTTTTTCTACAGAATCAAAGTCAAATTCAATATGCTATTACAGGTGCTTGTACAGCTCATTGCGCTTCATCCAAGCAATATAAAGGTATTTTTTACAATAATGGTCGAAAATAAAGCTTGCATCATTGTAATCAGAATCAACCAAATTGTATTTAAGAGGAAATTCCTTATGGATAGACAGGTCATCAAGGAAAAGATGGTGTCTAAAATTGGATAAACTTGAAGTAAAAACATATCCCAAAATATATCAAGTTTGTATTCATTAAGTTCATTTTTAAGTTCCTCCTGGAAAGTTGTATCCCTAATATTGTTAAATTAATACAGCACTCAAAAACAAAGTTATTTACTGTTTCTTTACAACCACTTTTACTAAATTTACAAAGACCTGTGTTTTAAGTTTCCCAGGCTTCTTTGCGACCTTCTGTATCAAGCGAGTTTGATCGGGCTATAAATCAAAGAGTTATTTCTGAAAAGTTACATTTGTCAAGGAGGTATGACTCAAAATTTGGTTCAGATTTATATCTGATGTAGTAGTGACGACTTCCTTTGAGCATAATCAAACCAGTTTGATTTATCATGTATATTATTAATTTCTTTAAAACCTTTAGTCAGTGTATATGATAAGTTAAGATTGAAACTAATAAATTACAATTACTGAGACTTCTTGTAATATATAACCATTGCCATTATGAAATATCATAAACTTAAATACAGCCTGAAAAAGTAACCTTAACCACCTATGATCTTTCATGTTTTTAAGTCTATTAAAGTACGCAATTCTAATGTTTGTCTGGATGGATTACACATAATTCTTTACAAGATCACCATAAAGGGCCTTTTTGGCAACATTTCTTGGGGATTTTAGTAAAAATCTCGCCATTTGATATTGAAGGTTTTCAATACGGTCAATGGATGTTTTACTGTTGGTAAATCAGACACTACATACGTAGTTGTTGATTGTTCCTTATTATTATTGATCTTATATAAGCAATAATTCTATTTCCTTTTTCGATTACTTTATCAATATGGTGGTTGTCTAATACAAATCTAGAGATTAACACACCTAGATATCTATAGTTATTTGTTTCTTTTATGTATTTATCACCAAGATTCCATATCCTGTATTTGTTAATACGCTTCCTGTTATAAGGACAGACGACCTATCGTAGTTAAAAGCCATCTTCCATTTATGGACGAAATGACTTGCAGCAGAAATGTTTTATTATCTTAAGTAGGCTACCTTTTATAACTAAGATAGTTTTATAACTAAGTGAGTTTTAACCTAGGCAACTCTTCCTAACAAGGAACACTTTCTTTATCAAAAGGCTTCTACAAATGGAATAACCTGTTTGAAGCACAAACTCCTGTAAAATAAACCCAGTTCCATTACAATTTTTATTTGTACTGAAAATCTACTCGTATTGAATATTGGGCATTCATAAACTTTCAATCCTGTATAGAATCTCATTGTTAAACTGTTGTAATATTGACTACTAAAAATAATAAAAGATTATATAGTATTGTATGATAGGCCTACATTGCAAATTCAGGGATGTAGTTATGGGGGAGGGAGAGGAGGTGGAGTCACACAGCCTTGAAGTTTTCCATCCAGTCTAAACCTAATTGCATGGCTCTCCACCCACCCTTATTAACCCCATACTATTAACCACATCCTTAAAATCCACTCATATTATTTAGAGTAGGGGTGGGCATAAAATCAATTAGAGGGCCAAAGTAAATTTTCGATTTAACACAGAGGAACGAAAACTACCTTTGATGTTTGAAGTGTGCTTCCAAAAACCTTCATGCAGTGCTCAGTTTTAATACTACTTTTTACAGGTGATCAGTGTCAGGCCGTAAACGACTAGAGGTTTTCTATCACTTTGCCAACCTCAATGCCGAACATTTCACAGTTATTTTCATCACGTTAACTTACTAGATAATCTAGGTCAATTTTTGGGGCGGGGAATAAGGGGTGTCTGGCAGACACACCCCACCATCAGAATTGTCTGACGGTGGCCATTAACACAAATATCAGCTGGCGAGAGTATGCTAGCGAATGTGATCTAATTAACTCTGAATCTACATAGTAACAACGTGTTGGAGAAAATGGTAGGCCTACTCGATGTTTTTTCTTTTCATATGTTAACAAAATTTTAACTCCAATTAAAAACCATTTGATTCGTTTAAATAGAAACAAAAAAATAAATGTTAACTTATTATAAATATTGCGTTATAAATATAATGATAAAAAAAATATTCATTAAGTTGATATGTGCCAAATCTACTTACCCGTCTGAGCTTTAGCCTTCCATAAAAGAAAAGTGACGAGCAGAGAAGTAACCAAAAGTTTCATCTCTGCTAACTTCCAGTTGCACGACTGACAAAATATTCATAGAACCGTTCTTTTCAATAACTTTTAAGACCCCGACTGCCACAAAAGCTTTCTATTGCATATTTCATGTAGGCCTATATGTGTATCAGGTTAATTTAGTTGCTGCTGCTTTTATATACTACTTATTTGGTTTCACACGCCAACAATTATTTATAATAGACATTGGCTGGCGCCCTCGAGTACCGGATCCGTTGCCGTTCAAC
>NW_022709256.1:24052-27961 GCF_011630105.1 Anneissia japonica | reverse complement strand
ATATATATATATGCATGTATGTATATATTACATTTATTACACAATGATTTTTCATAGGACTTTATTCGTTGAAAAGCTACAGGGTAGCCTACGATGTTCCATCATGTCCTTATTAAACACTGTATATGTACTTTTTGATGATTTATATTATATGTATACATGTATATAATATAATCCATAGCCCATCATCAGGTATGAAAAGCTGTGACAAAAATAGATAAATAAGTAGCAGTACATTAAGTATTGCTTAAAGGTTTGCATGGCGAAGAAATAATATATGTTGAAGCTAGCCTTGCGGTACACCACGTAAGTAGTTCTGAAAAGAAAGTCTCGGAGTTGAGTTGCTTCAATAGTCTTCAGGAGAATAATATCTGCAGATACTCCAAACAGGGGTGGGAACGCCCAAACAAAGTACATTTGGACAAAGCCGAACTAATAGCCACCGTACCATATTGGCACTCCAGAAGGACTAGAGAAGCCATCGGAATTCAAAAACACAATACTTACATCAAGACATAGGATTTGTCATTAGCGATATTTGGTTGTCCATGTTTAATCGAATCTAGTGAAACACCCACCATTTCCCGCCTTATGGAACTATGCCTTTGTTTTTGGTCGTTCCACCCCCTTTCCCGCCCTGGAACCATGCCTTTTTTTGGGTGTTTCCCCCCTTTTGTTTTCGTGAACAATGGCTTTTCTTTTAGCCTTTCACTAGCAGTCTTCTCATTGGTCAGTTTATCCATCCAATCGCCGTCCAACTTTTGTTTTAGTCTTTCACCCATTGGTCAGTTTATCCATCCAATCACCATCCAGCCTCTCTACCCAAACATATAAGTATTTCCCTGTTTGGAGTATTTGCAGATATTATTCTCCTGAAGACGATTGAAGCAACTCAATCGAAACTTCGAGACTTTTCTCAACTACAACAGTTCTTTTCAGAACTACTTACGTGGTGTACCGCAAGCTTCAACATATATATTAGCAGTACATTAACAAAGATATAACGGGATCATCCAATAAAAAAAAACAGATAATAATAATAATAAGCAGTCTACCAAGCTCATGCCTCGCAATAAACAAAGAACATATATAAAACAATAGAGCAATGGGGCAGGTACCTAAATAAAGTCAAAATGGAGACACCTTAGAGAGCGTATTACATGGTCTAAGAAGTACTGTATAATGTAGCATAAAAATCATTTGAATAAAACAAGCGTAGTGACCAATAATGCGTGTTATATCTAAAAAATATATACTCTTTGAAAATTAGTATTATACCCTCTGATAAAAATAGTTAAAACGGACTCATCTTAGAGAACGTAAACCAAAAATTATAGTATTATGGTATACAATATAACAAAAAATCATCCGTAGACCAAATATTGCGTGTAATATTTAATACAGTATACTCATGGATAATTACCTAAATGACTTAAACGATGCGTTCATACTATTAGGTGTAAGAGTACCAAGTTTGTAAATAATTCGTTCCTCTAATTTCTTACGAGATATTTATGAACTGTTACAAATTTTAACGCCGGTGATTATTATATCAGAAAGAGTATGGATATTAGAGAAATGAGCAGCAACTGGGAGTCCAGAACTTAAATGTTCCACAAATCTATCTCCCAATCTACGTTACAACAAGTTAGATTTTATACAATGAACACAGTAAATGAGATTCCTGGTGGTACAAGTATTATGATCTTCAACACAGTGGTGGCGCCAGCGGGGTAGCCCCCACCGGACAGGTCAAGCCCCCCCCAGTCGGACAGAGCTCGTCGGGCAATCAGACCATGAAATATAAAAAAAATAGGCTCACGCCAAGCCAACACATGTCTGTCACAGTCTGAGAGTGCCATTTTCGGCCATCTAGAGGTTGATATTCTTAAAAAAAAAAATCTCATTTGGGAGGGCAACCCCCTCTCAACCCCTTCTCCCAACTCGAGCCTACGAGCTCAAGTCCCCCTGTCTGACAACTTAGCCCCCCACCCCCCAGAAAATATATCCTAGAGCCGCGACTACTTCAACATAAAAGTCAGCAGAGGGTCCTGTGATACAAGCAGTACATGATATATATTTACAGGTAATGCATCTATTGCTACCACATTTAACAGTACCTATTAAGTCATTAGTAGTGCCGGTAGTGCTATCTGGTCGTAGCTTAGAGCGTACTAAATTATTACTGAGATTGTGATCTTTCCTGTACGCTACCATAGGAAGCGCTAGAAAAATGTCCTAGGTGTTAGATCTGTCTTCTGTGAGGATACTGCAATTGTCTCTAGTAGGAATTTTCGCCACTTTCTTACTAATCGGATGATAGGTTAGTAACAATGGAATGCATTCAGCATTACGTTGTCATTCGGCTGTAGATTGTCTTTCTGCGTGAGTTGATGGACCTTTTCAAGTGACCTGTCAGTTATGTTTAAAGGATAGGCCTAACCACGAGCATTAAAGAATTGTCTCATTTCTGTAGCGTTATTCTCGAAGTCATCGTCATCACTGCAGATACGTCTGAGTCTAACTAGTTGCGAATAGGGTATAGCATCCTTACAAGTCGGAGGATGTGAAGAACTGTAGTTGAGATATGTGTGGGCATCGGTGTCCTTGTATGTAGATCGATGTAGAAAGTCCAGGTCTATTGATAATAATATTAATAAGTTACATTTATATAGATAGCGCATATTGCACAGTGCCTCTATGCGCTTTACATAAAAATATAAAAATTATAAGAAAGATCCTGAAGTTACAATATAATAGGGTGTGGTGGCAAAACAATGCTAGGTCTCAAAGGGTCAACTATCCGCCTCTGCCCTGGCGCAGTCCCGGTCCCCTACCTAGGTGGCGCGAACAAAGGAGCAGGTTTCACATTTGCCCTGCCACAGGCGACCGGGTGCTCAGAGCCTGCGACAAAGATAGTGGCCCCTAGAGACAAAGCAGGCCACTCCGTTGTGAAGGAACACGATATAAATTAAACAGTTAATTGTTGAAATAAATTGGTTTTAAGTAGTGACTTAAATGTGTCCACTGATTTTGATTCTTTTATAAATAATGGTATGTTGTTTCAATGGGGAGAAAATGAGGAAAATGCACTGTTGCCATAAGTGATTGTAGATGTTTTAGGAACATGCAGGAGGTTTTTAAATGCAAATCTTAGTGAGCGATGTGAACGATGCTCTACAATGTGTTCTCGGATGTACGTGGGTGAGTTATATAATTTACTTGATGGATAATATGATGTCGAGGAATGGCACACATTTGTCGGATATTTCATGAGTGAAATATCCGACAAATGTGTATATTTGTCGGATATTTCATTAGTGAAATATCCGACAAATATTTCATGAGTGAATTTTATCGCTGGATGGAAGCCGTTGGCGTAGGTTATAAAATCATTCAATTCAGTTAATGAGCCAGATGTAATGCCAATACAGTCGTCAATATACCTTTGAACATAACAGGTTTTTCCCATTAAATGATTGCAGAAGATTGTGTTCCGAATGACCCATAAAAAGACAAGCAAAATTAGGAGCCACCTTACTTCCCATACTTACTCCCGGCAGTTGACGATAGCACTTTCCGTTGAAATTAAATGTGGTAGTAGTAAGGACCAGTTCAGCTAAACGTAAAATAACAGATGAGGTGTACTTAGTAAAGTGATCCAGTTCAAGAAAGTATTGCAAAACAAGAAGATGTATATAGTGAAACAACGTTCATCGTAAATATATAGCCAGTATCAGTATTAAATTGAAAATCTTTAAATAGTTTAATCGCTTCCTTACTGTCCTTGATGTATGAAGGTAAATTCTGGAATAAGGGTTTGAGTATTATATCAAGAAATCCGCTGATAATAACCGTAGGTGCGTTACATGCTGATACGATAGGTCTGCCGGGATTGCCTTTTGTATA
>NW_022709256.1:19912-23858 GCF_011630105.1 Anneissia japonica | reverse complement strand
ATATATATGTATATATATATATGTATATTTGTATATATATATATATACAGTATATATATATACATATATATATATATATATATTATATATATATACATACATACATATGTCCAATTCGATTCGGCTTTCTTGAATTGTCTTCTGTTTTTTGTAATAACATTATTCTGAAAAGGAGAGTCCTTCCCTTTGTAAATAAAAAAATCAGATTGCCAAAACGACGATTCAAAATGAAGGATGCTAGACTGCGTATAATTATTACAGTTTTAATGTCAAAGACATGTTTCCATTAAAAAATTAACATCATCAGTTAAAAAAATAAAATAAACAGGCAACTTCTCATCCTATTTAACTGGAAAGGTTAATGAGGCATGATGCAGTATTTTGTAATTATTATGGTGTGGGTATAGTGAGTGGTCGAAAGTAATTATGGTCAGATATTTAAATTAGATGGATAGCGTTTAGATGACTTGTCGAACTCTTTGGGTCATCGCGTTGCGCTGACCCCAAAACCCCATTGCTGTTCTTGTTTTGGTTACCAAAACTTGAAAAGCGTCCAGCGTCCCATCTTTGAACGGACGTGCCGGAAATTTTCTACAAATAAACTAGAGGTGATCTGCAGCAAACGTTCATCGCTTTTGTTTTTTAAATTGGACCCCCATGGTTCCCCCTACACCTACAAAACAAAACAGGGGTTTCAGCATAGACTAGGCCTATATACCTTACTGCCATCACCACTAATAGGGCATGTACGTCGCATAGATGGTGCGGTAGGTTATAAATGTGTTCTAAACAACGGTCGTGAGTTCGTAGTATTTTTTTTCCCAATTTTAAGATTTTTTTTGTTAGGTATGGCCTACTCAATAATTCTTGTTTGTAACTGGCCCCAATACACGCTGAACTACAAGCAGCCATTTAAATTTATTCACACTCATATAGTCTTGCAGATGAGATCATTTAAACTAAATAGTTTACAATCTGGAATGAGTCAAAAATGATTTTTTTTAATGTGCAAATCATATGTAGTATTTCTTTTTGTGATATCGTTGATACGTTTTTTGGTGATTGTGGATAATTGTCCGACATACGGCGGTTTGAAATAACAGATATGATCTTGTTTTATAATAATGTTGTTTATGTAGTTGCAGATTGATTTATCAATTCATTTAATGTAATAATACTTCATAGAAAACCAGATTTATTGTTGTAAGCAATAATATTCAAGGAGAGCGTTTATTGTTTTGATGGTTTCTTAAAATATGTACTTACGGTGAAACTAAATTTAATTACTATAAACCATTAAGTGAATTAACAAAATTAGATACACCATATTTATGTAAAGTAATTGTCATCATAATAGGTTCTCTAGTGTTCATAGAAGGGTTACCTTATTCCTGGACTAAAGCTTCTTGAATTCACAACAGGCAAAAGCAAGCTGTTGGCTCGGTATTATAGCGTATGTTTAGCCATTGGGTCGAATTTTGTATGGCGTAAGAGATGTAGAAAATACCTTGATTGTGCATAATGATTTGCTCTACTAAGTACGTTCCCTTAAATATTGTATGTTTATTGAACTGTTTATTTAACTGAAATTGTAATCAACATACTGTGTTGTGTGTAAAAGGAATTGACAATCTCAGAACGGAAGATTTTTTTAATTCTGGATTCTGTATCCCGAACCAGAGGTCATTTATTAAAAATCAGAAAACCTGAAGCTAAGACCAGACTAAGGCAGTTTAGCTTTGCAGTGAGAGGAATTAATGACTGGAATAACTTACCAGAAACAGTTATATGAGAGCATGGCAGGGAGTCCCGAGAGGGGCATATAAGCAATAACTTAAAGCCTAACACCAAAAAATATACCAAAAGTAAGTGTGTTACATACCGTGAGTCAAGTTTTTTAAATATAAGTTAAAGATGTATGCAAGTATGCATGTATGTGTTTGTAAGTGTGTGTGCATGTATGTATGTATGTATGTATGTATGTATGTATGTATGTATGTATGGGTGCGTATGTGGGTGGGTGTGTGTATGTATGTGTATTCTTTGGTATTCATGCTACGTTATTCACAAAATGTGTTTCAATAGATTGTGGAGTGGTGCCACATCATTGTCTATACGAATGGTTGGCAGAGGTACTTCATATTCTGTATTAGCATTTGAAATTTCGTCATAAACATGAGGGATGTTACTGCTCCTGTGTAAATCCTGTGTAGATAATGCTGCAGCAGATTCATTATTGCTAGTAGTTTGCCGCCAGGTTGATGCATTTATTGTTGACATAGAATTTTTCATCTTATCTGGTTCCGTTTTTTTTTTTGTTGACGAAATGTGATCTAAGTTAAAAACAATTAAAAAAAATCATTACATGTCGACAGAGCTTAGCCTTTTTTATTCCTGCAAATTATGTTTATAAGTTTAGAATTACTAGGGCCTATTTATATGAAATTCCCAACACAGTTTAAAGTTTCACCTTATGATTATAAAAGCATCTCTACGAGGATCTTACCTTTTCTTCATAAACACTTACAATATTGATATATTTTATTCATACAATCTTTGGTTGTTCAACTTCTATACATAAGAGTGGATTCAAATGGCTTTTGATGGTTATTGAGCCGCTATAGAGCCAAAACTCATAGTAACACCCAATATCATATTATGTTTATACGACGATAGGAGAAGAATTATTGTTAGTGAGGTGTATTATCCGATGAATTAAAGTGCAATACCAGCGAATTCTCGTGAATAAATTTTATCCAAAGTCACAGAGTGCTACATCTGTTTTTTTTTTTTTTTTTTTTTTTTAAATGCCTAATGCATCTGTAGGCATAGTTTTTTTGTTACAAATTATTGTAGTATGTACGATATCACATCTATAACATACTCCACACAAATGCCCTTAAAATGAAAATTATTGTTTATGACCACGATACCGACAGAATTACCAACACAAACTGATCATCCAAGTTAATAGACTATATTGCAAATATTAAATATGAGACCCAAGACCAAAAAAAGGGCTGTAAACTCGCACCACCAGGTTTCGAGAAAAAGGGCCGAATAGACAGTATAACATTAATTTGAACAAAATGTGATTATGTCGTAAATATTCACTACAATATTTTGTAGTGAATAAGTATGGCGGCTTAAATGTTGGTGAATTTATATACGTTTCTCGTATTATATAGTAGAATTTTCATTTATTTATTTGACATCAAATTGTCCAGGGGTTTGATGTCAAATAAATAAATGAAAATGAAAATGAAATACGTTTTAGTTTTACATCGCTGAAAATAGTGCAGAATTTGTACACGATTTTGAATGACTTCATTGATGAAGTATATTCACACGACGTCATTCAAATCGTGTACAAAACAGTTAAACAACTTGAAAGAATCAATTGAACAATAACGTGCGTGTCGACATTACAATTGCTTTAGAAATATATCTTCAAAAGTAATTTTCTAGAGTATAGCACCATGGTACGGATTATCTTTACTGAATGAAGAAAATAACCTTGAAGTAATTCAAAAGAGATACGAAGCGGTTCATGTCTTATTTAAAAAAAAAAAAAGATCTTCACACACATGAACTGAATTTCCTTGTCCTTAGTTTCCGACCATACACCTATGCCTATGTTGTTTTAATTAGACTATAAGTGTTGTTTTTTAGTCGCTTCATTTAAAAAAAAAATAAAATCTATGCCTAAACATTCACCTCCCGAAGAATGTTATTTCTTTTTTGTGTATTATTTTCTTTTTTCTCAGCTTTACTGAGTGCACAAGATTGGCTGTTGCAAGTTGTATACTGTACGATATAAACAATACTATTGTGAGGTAGACGGATTAGACCAAATAGAAACGAATTAGGCCTATTGTTTTGGGCCACACGCCCGACCGACCTAAAATGTACGAAATTGAGATTAAACAATTTTTAATTAAGCATT
>NW_022709256.1:16800-19801 GCF_011630105.1 Anneissia japonica | reverse complement strand
TATAGTATGTACGATTTTTTTTTCTCGTACGACATCAATTGATATCTAATTGCTGTTATTAATTTGACTGGAACAGTCGTAGCAGGGTCACCAACAAGCAGATTAACAGCATGACCCTCCCATTTATACTCCTGGGTTGGGAGTGTAACATGTAATTTGAACAAAATGAGATTATGTCGTAAATATAAAGTATTACCTTTAATCTTACTATTTGTGAAGTTTGGATTCAACATTTCAACTCTAAACCCTAAAGTTTAGTAATTTTATGAAGGCCATTCTACGAGAAACGTATATAAATTCACCAACATTCAAGCCGCCATACTTATTCACTGCAAAAAATTTAGCCCCCCACCCCCAACTAGATAAATGAAAACTATCGGATAATAATACGTTTATTAGTACTCGTATGCTATGTAAGTAATTTCAGAATAAACAAACAGTACAGTTATAACATAGTAGAATGGTCACAGAGCCAGGTTACACCTCTGAGAACATTTCGGTTCTTTGTAGTGATGTAAATCTAAAACGTCTTCATGAAGTCATTCAAAATCTTGTACAAAATAGTTGAACAAACTTTAAAGTATGAAAGTATTTGTAGTGATTCGTACTGTGGTACGAAGCTTACGTAAATATATACGGTACCTATATGAAGGAAATCCTTTAATTAGTTCAAAGAATACTAAACTGTTTCATGACTTGTTGGAAAAGATTTGGAAAACAATCCTCTTGCCTTCTGGCAGTGAAGCAGGCCAGAAATGACGTACATTGCGGTTGAGTACATGTTAAGAAACTAGTCGTGGTTATTGAAACTTTTAAACAATATTGACGCCAACAGAACAATCATCTGCACTATTTTCAGCGATATAAAACTAAAACGTATTTCATTTTCATTTTCATTTATTTATTTGACATCAAATGTTCCAGGGGTTTGATGTCAAATAATTAAATGAAAATGAAAATGAAAATGAAATACGTTTTAGTTTTATATCGCTGAAAATAGTGCAGAATTTGTACACGATTTTGAATGACTTCATTGATGAAGTATATTCACACAACGTCATTCAAATCGTGTACAAAACAGTTAAACAACTTGAAAGAATCAATTGAACAATAACGTGCGTGTCGACATTACAATTGCTTTAGAAATATATCTTCAAAAGTAATTTTCTAGAGTATAGCACCATGGTACGGATTATCTTTACTGAATGAAGAAAATAACCTTGAAGTAATTCAAAAGATACGAAGCGGTTCTTGTCTTATTTTGAAAAAAAAAAAAGATCTTCACACACATGAACTGAATTTCCTTGTCCTTAGTTTCCGACCATACGTACACCTATGCCTATGTTGTTTTAATTAGACTAAAAGTGTTGTGTTTTAGTCACTTCATTTTTATTAAATAAAATCTATGCCTAAACATTCACCTCCTGAAGAATGTTATTTATTTTTTGTGTATTATTTTCTTTTTTCTCAGCTTTACTGAGTGCACAAGATTGGCTGTTGCAAGTTGTATACTGTACGATATAAACAATACTATTGTGAGGTAGACGGATTAGACCAATTTGAAACAAATTAGGCCTATTGTCTTGGGCCCCACGCCCGACCGCGATTTTTTTTCCCGTACGAAACATTTGCATGAAACTTCACTCGGGCCGTCTCGGATTGACTCGACTAAGTTCGAAACGAGGAACAAGAGCAGACACTTCGTAATGTCGTGACGCTCGAGTTTTACTATCATTGCTCTTTCTATGTTTACCTACGGTAGGCCTATGATATCTTACGCATCTTACGGATTTATGGGATGTACGCGTGTAACTAACTCTGACCTTCTTGGATGTTTATTAAATGTTAGTATAATATCTACAACAACAACAGCTAGTACCCCCTTTTATTTTGTTGATAGGTACAGTAATACCAGAGGCTAGAGAGAAAGAGGATAAACTATGGGCCTAACTACAGGCTATGTTAAGTCCTACCTAGTATAGGCCTAGGGTCCTATGCTGACACAAACAGTCACGCTTTACATACAGACGTTGATTGAAATTTTGGGGGGGAAAATGGAAAAAAATTAAAGCATGAAATAAAAAATAGAGTGCATAAGAGAAATATTATTAAATAAATAAAATATACCATTCGTCGGCGTTATTGAACTTGACCAAACTATCCTTGTAATGTAATTAATGTTAAATATTAAATAATAATAATAATAATAATAATAATAATAATTTCAGCATTAACTACCTTGACCTAAGCCTTGTAATGAAGAACCATACTATTTACTAGGCCTATAATTAATAACTAGCCCATCTTTTGTGTTATTTCCCTTAACGTCGATTTTTTAATTGTTCTCTAATTCCTCGATTGTCTAAGTTCCCCTTAAGGTAGGCCTACAGTTTGGTTTTAATAACATAATAACAATAATAATAATAATAATAATAATAATAATAATAATAATAATAATAATAATAATAATAATAATAATAATAATAATAATAATAAATAATCATTTCGGCATTACATGTAATTAACCTGGTCTAGTCTTGTAATCAAGAATCTGCAAATTACTATGCCTGATATTAATAACTAGGCTTAGGCCTCATTTATACATTCATTGGTGCTCTGCCATTTTGGCAGGTCTTATGGCATCCAGTATTTTAGAGCTGCCTCTTCTCAGCTCTTCTCTTAATTTGAAAATAACTGTCACCCTGATTCATTTGATCAAACGCCCCGAGAAACGCGCTTTTCCTCACTCTCTGTGGTTTCCTCGGATGGATCTCGACCAGAAAGCGTATATTGTTTGTAGTTAGGCCTAGGTAATTATGCAAAACCCAGACCTAACTAAAAAATAAAAATTGCCACAGTATGTAACTCAAGTTAAAATAACACATTTTTACTCATGCAGCTCAATCAAATATTATGTCATTTAAACGACCCATTAGTATTAGCATGGTAGCATCAATATGTGTATAAGAGACAGGTACGCGTGTAACTAACTCTGACCTTC
>NW_022709256.1:10731-16702 GCF_011630105.1 Anneissia japonica | reverse complement strand
GAATAGTGTTGCTTTTATTTTAGGTGGGAGAATGCCGCTATATTTAAACAACCATTAAATTTAACATTTGGTAAAATTTAGCATAATTTCCCATCAGCCCTAGGCATAATTTAATTTGGATCACTGGTCACAAAGAAAGGTATAATAGGCCTATGCCTATCATTCAATTTAGTATTGCGAACGCATAAACGTTAAATGTTTTAATCCTTAAGAAGATATAGAATAGTTAATTTGATCTACCATTATTTTAATGATGGAACCGGTAGTTCGAATGGAGGAATTATTGTCTTGTTTAAACACCTTACCACCTCCCCATGCTTCAATGTAGACTTGCCACAAGTCTCTAATTTCTTGATTTTTCGTAGTATTAGCACATTTCGGAAAGCGCCACCAGCGTCAATTTATGTCGAGAAACTTTTTTGATGCGAATTAGAGGAAAATAATCAAAAAGTATACTATGAAACGCCAAGTAAATAGGTAATATGAAGGCCATTGGTGCCAAAGTCGATTTTCCACCTTTTTTACTGGAGGAATTATTGTCTTGGAGGAATTATTGTCTTGTTTAAACACCTTACCACCTCCCCATGCTTCAATGTAGACTTGCCACAAGTCTCTAATTTCTTGATTTTTCGTAGTATTAGCACATTTCGGAAAGCGCCACCAGCGTCAATTTATGTCGAGAAACTTTTTTGATGCGAATTAGAGGAAAATAATCCAAAAGTATACTATGAAACGCCAAGTAAATAGGTAATATGAACGCCATTGGTGCCAAAGTCGATTTTCCACCTTTTTTACTGATTAAGACAAAGATTAGGGAGTGGAACCCAGTATAGTTACAATGTAGCTTGCAACAATAGAAATCCTGATCATTTTACTTGTAAATACTTACATAATTCTGAAAATGTGTTGTATTTAAAAAAAAATGTTTATACATTTATAAAACAAATCCAGACCCCTATAACCCCATCCATTTACTTTTTCATCCACACCCTGACAAAACACTCTCTCTAACAAGGCTTGACGAATAAATCACTTCTTATGTCTACTAAATTCATCAGAACAATAGGGATGCCAATGAAAACTCGAAGGATTGGCTAAGGAGAAAATTTTACGCAGTGTTATTCTGTCTCGTCTGGTGTATTGTGGTCTTTTGAATTAAAATATGTGAGCTGTCTTTGAATAGTTTTTCCGTCATTTAAGTATAACATTAGAGAAACATTGTATCTTGTAGTGAATATTTGCCTATGTTACGACAATAGTAAAAACAACGTAATGTTTTACGACTGTTTGAAATGAAAATAATAATTGATAGGCCTAATGAAAAACAAATTACTAGCCAAATATTCATTTACGACAATTAACATAGCTGCCTACTTAGATGTGATAAAAAAAGACCAAACTTACGAAATTAAAATAATTTGAAAATATGACACGTTTTGTAGAAAATATAACCCCCAAAATTCATTTCATAAGTAACAAAATGATAATAATAGTGATAATCAATCTGTTAGTGGCAGCATTGGTGGTCATGTGGCGGTGACGGCGGTTTCTGCGTCAGGCAGCCAAGGCGGTTGCCTCTGCACAGCCAGGGCGGTTGCCTCTGTCGTAGGTATGTTGGTGACGGTAGCAGCGAAGACAGTAATTAATTATATTTAATATAAATATACATTGTTTCAGCAGTGAAAATAACATTCTATAACAAAGACAATCAATTTAATCTATCTAATCTTGTGGGGTGCATCCAATTTTTACTTTAGATTGTGGATAGAATTATGTTAAAAAACAGTATGTACATTTTACTTAAATTAAAAACAGCATATCTTTAAAAAAAATAACGGTATAAGCAGCGTGGAAAGACACATATCCTATATATAATAATGCGCTTTTAGAATGTATTTCTAGTTACGTAACGAAGAGGCATGAGGCCCCTGGCTACCCGGGGGACTGAGAGCCGCGTAAGCCAGGGGTTTGAGGCGAATATCCCCCGTTCGCTCCGGCGGTTTTGACGTTTGAATGGTGTATTTTGATGTATTTTGCATACTACTTTGTAAGCTGCCTAGCTAAAGAGACACTTTAAATCTATTGTCATTATGTAGCTCAGGAATTCTGTATTATTTATTTAGGTTATACTGAAGGTATGGTAATAATCATAAGAAGTGAAAAGACTAAAAACAGAACCGCAACCTACTGTTTAAAAAAAAGTCAATGGAACTGTAATCTAACGGTCTATCGTTTGAACCCCGATGCGACCAAATAGTAATTATTTTGTCCTATATAAAAAATGCAATAAAATCATTGCTTAATGCTATTATCTTAACACGTGATAATAATAATAATAATAATATATTTATTATTATTATTATTATAACTATATCAACATTATCATTTTCGTTATCCTTAATAATTTTATTATCACTACCATTGTAATTATCTTATTTAATTGATATTGTTATATATAGGCCTATTTTAATTACTATTTGTATTTTATAATTTAGTTATTGGTATTATTTAGTCTTGTAACTATTGTAATTGTACATTATTCAAATGAATAAGAAAATGTAGCCAGCACTGGATAATTATATGATATATGCCAGTCGATTTCAGAGACACATTAAGGTATTATGTGTCAACAATGTCCTTCTGGTTCAGGGTGCTAGATCCGCCGCGCATTAGGGTGCATAGACCTTACGCCACTGGAAATTAGAAGTAGTTGTCAGGCTCACAATACACAGGTGCACAAATGAAACTGGCATCTGACTTTCATTTTTTTTAAATATTGTATATAAGATTAGTTGTAATTACATATTTCTACTGTCATGTGTTTACTAATAGAAAAATAGACATCTCAGTTCATTCGACAACGAGTATATTTACACACAAATGGATTGTGTATATTGGGGTGTTTCAGTAGGCCCCGTCATTAGAAATTGTTAATATATTTGAATTTTATAAATGTGTAATTCAATTTAATGTATTAATACTTGAGGGTTTCCCCATGATCTACCACTCTGGCAGTTTATTTTTAAAGTAATGATTTATATATGTTAACACACACGATACGTAACGATTCCATCGAGTGGTGTATCTGTATGATTTTTTCTAGTATGTTTTTGGAGGAAATAAATTATTATTATTATTTGCTGTGAAGCAGCCAATTCATATTCTTAACAGCAATTTGACCTCTGAGAGGTCATTGTTTGTCAAAAAACAAGGGCATAAGACGACTGAAAAGCGGAGTTTCCTTCTTTCGTTCTGCCGGGTAAAATCAATTACTTTAGGCGTCGTTTGTAGACTAACCAACAGGTACCAACGTCCGCATGTCGCACGACTAGCCTTATCCTACTCTAGGCCTAGACTAGCTAGGATGGTATAGGCCTAGCCTTGAAGGGACGAAGGTCCCAATGAAAAACAACGTCGCTCCTTGATAGCTAACATTGTCTATTTAACATCACAATAATTCATTATTAGACCTATAGTTGTTTTTTGAATTGTACTCCACAAATCTCAGCCGATACCTCGCACAACTCGAGTAACGTCTCGTATCTATTGTCGTGACGTCATGGCTCGCTGGCTCACACTCTTGCGAGGTCTCGCACTTGTGATCAAATAACACGCTAGCTCGCACTTGGGCAACAGTCTTTGGGAGTCAACTCGCCCCTAGAAAACCCGCCCTTCGAAACTTTCCCCATAAAAAAATGTACACTTCCTAGACCATGCAGTCTTCAAAATAAAAATTGTAACCTTTGGTAATCAACTATATTTTCCACATACATAGAAATGTTTGAAACTTTATTAAAAAACCTAAACCATAATTCACCACTATAGATACTTTTTGACAAAAATGAAAAATTACGACTTTGTTACCCAATGAGAAGTGTTCTAATATAGACAATGGGTCGTGTCTCATATTATTTGTTATAATTGTATTATTCATTATTTTCACTTGACTCGCATAAATGATTTTGTTCGAAGAACATTTATATGCAGTTGTACTTCGCAGCACTTCACTTGCAATTTGCAATTTCTAGTATTATAGTATTATTAAAGTTTAAAGGTCAAGTTTGTAGATCGATATCCAGCCGTGATAACACATGAATCTATTGTAGGCATATTGGGGAGTTACAATAGATCATAGTGGTCATTTTAAGTCTGCTTGTCTATAGAGGGGATGGAATCATTTTCTAACTTTCATTTTCTCTATGGTAGAGCAGACAATCAGTTGTGTTTGAGGATAATTAGACACATAGGCTGATTACCATAGGGCTATTTATTATTATAATATTCATACAGTATGGTATTACAGACTAATTATTAAATTAAAAAAAAAAGGATATAACATTGAACGTAAAACAATTAATAGGAATACGACGGGTCCGAAAAATACAGTATGTGCTAATTATAGTTATTTTGGTTCCTATCCATGTGTTTTTTTTTTCTTTTTTTGTTTTTTTTTCAAACTCTGATCCTTTTTAAGTTGCTCAGAATGTCACGGTCCAAAAGTATAGTTGGGAATGCTGCTGACCCAATCAAATAATTTTTGATAAATTTAAGCTCAATTGGATCATGTTGAATATTTTACTTTTAAACTTTACTCTCACTATATATCAGCATACAAATGGTGAATGTCCTTTTTTTTCCAGTAAGACAAAAGAAGTTTTTGATATGTTGTACAATTGATTTTTCTGAGACACAAAAAGATTTATACTTGCGTACGCCATGATACAAAAATGAAAAACAGAGACTAATCTTAGCTTTGGGAATTATTTTAATTGAAAACTCGATTGATCTGAACCTTACGAAACGGGCATAGATAGCTCCCTTTACTGATTTGTATGGAAACATTGCTTAAATGGAAGTTAGCCATCATAAATTAAAGCTACCCTTGTGAGGAAGGGAGGACAGGGAATCGCAAAATAATGAATGGTAACCGTTGATGGAAGTGATATTGTGATAGTAAGGAATACCTTCGAGTAAGTTGTTGTCTCGATTATGAGACCAAGCCAAAAGGATAAAAACATGTATCATGGGATTGCTCCCTAAGGAAAAATGGGATTGCTTGCCCTCAATCGTTTGTATTTTTGCTTGCGTATGCCATGATACATTAATAAAAGACAGAGACTATTCATAACTTTGGGTATTATTTTAATTGAAAACTCGATTATTTTGAACCTTACAGGGAAGGAAGAGGAGGAGCGAAACGAGGGGTGAACAATCGAGTAACCTGGAAATAAACATGAAATGTGATATTGATTGACCGTTAACGTACAGTGGCACGATTTATGAACACCTACTTCAGTTTGAACTGAAAGCAAGCACAGATAAAAACGTTACAGCAATGTTATGTGGGAAGTCGATAATCAGAGACCTCCAGATATTCCTGTATTAAACCATGGAGGATTTTTTTTCTTCCTCCATGATTGAACAGAGAATTCATGAACTTAAAATGACTTAAAACTGGCCTTTAGAGCATTTCGGTAAATGTGCATAAGGTACTGAAGGCAGAATCTGAGTGGGGTTTTGTAAAACTTTGTCATGTTGATCAAATTCATTTTCTAATTTGTTCTCGGCTTCATTAACTGCTTTGTTTATCGACCGATATGTTTGACTCACTTAATAATACTACGTGTCATTTTTGTTTCATAAATAAGATTGCCTGTGCAATCTGCACATTAATCATGCTTGTTTCAAGATTACATGACACGAGGAATTCAATTATATAGTGTTGTGATTGTTTTAATGTTTATGTTTTGTGAAAATGCTTTCATTGTATAAAATTAGAATCCTGTCAAACTAAGTCATCAAAAAATATTACTATCACACCCAACGAAAATAGAAGAAAAATCAAATCAGCCTCTTAAATGGGACAGATGCTTTAGATTTTATTATACTTGAATACATTTTCTGTAATAAATATACGGTAACTGAATGTCGAGTTTCTTGTTATTGTAATTGGAATCGAAGATATTCTTTA
>NW_022709256.1:0-7726 GCF_011630105.1 Anneissia japonica | reverse complement strand
GTTTACCATCGTCCAATCTCAGGGAATTCGTCATACATTCTTACAAGTTTAAAAATTTCCTAAAATTCAAGCATTGTTAAGTTTTCTTTTTTTTTTCCAAATAAGTACTTTTTTTGCCGCAAATCAAATACATGACGAGTAAAATTTTTTTTAAATAAAAACCTTTCAGAAATTAAAATTAAGTACTGTACAGCCTGTCTCTTATACACATCTAGATGTGTATAAGAGACAGTATATATACTGTATATAAATTTCAGCATTTCATATTCAAAAGCATGATCAACGAGATTCTAATTAGGACAGCTAAGTAAAATATCCGGGCATTAATTTAAAACCTGAATCTGAACTGATAAGGCCCGCAGTAATGCAAAGGAGTACGGAACAACGTTAATTAGTGTAATGTAATGCAGTTCGATGTATAGGCCTATAGCGTTTTATATCGGAGTCTCAAAGCGCTCGAGGTGTCCGCTAGCTCGTTCAGTGACTTTCTTCCCAACTGAGGATCTCTTCATGTCTGAGCTACCCGGTAAACCGGTACCACTTTCGTCTGTCCACCGCAGAGGCTGAATGGACCAGTTCACTGAGGTAGCCCCCTTCGAAAGGTCTACTGTGTTCTTTAAAGCGCACGTACGTTTAAGGTATGTTTATAACTCGACAAATTTAATATTTTTGATTTTGCAGGTTTTCACCCCACAGGGCTTCTTGTGCTGGCCACTTGTTACCTGTATGACTAAAATATACTTCCACATTTTTATTTATCATATTTAAAATTTAGGTACAGTCATGTTTGGCATGTGCTTAGAATTAGCCTGCAATTGATAGTGTTGTATCGAGTGTCGTCCGTGAGAAAGACTTCAGACGCAACTATGAAGAGATCATTATGTTTAATGTTTCGTAAAATTTAGTTTCATGATAATAACATGTAAAATAGGGAAACAGACAGAGTTTAGACTCAAGAGGGCGGGGTTGTTCAAAATCTCAGAGTCAGTTGGTAACTTGCATACACAATCAGTAATGTAAGGATTGTTCGGAGTATCATGCCACCATAAGACTGATGTGCGAAAAGAGCTCGATCTTATCACAATCAATTATTATGAGTTGTTATTCCACATTTTGCCAGTGTAGGCCTACATGAAAAAAATAAGACTCCGCCTGATTATTATTATTATTATTTTTGATACACAGGGTGTTACTTTTGCCTCTCTTCAGTTAACGTAATTGCTCAAAACTTTGAGCAATTATATTATTTTGTTTTCTTTGTCCAGAGTTGGATTATGATCCAAGTTGTGTTAGGCTGAGTAGATTTTGTTCCCAATAGTTCTAGTTCTGGTTGATTGTGTATTCCGTACAGTCCGGATCCGCATAAGTAATTTTCTAGACGATCGACGTGTGGTTGAAAGGCATGATATTGAACTTTTTTTAAAGCACTTCCACCTAGAATTGTCTCTCAGTTACTAATTGTTTCTGAATTGGCTTCAATGTGGCGAGAAATTTCCATTAAGAAAATATAAAGACAGCGCCCCCGTGTGTTGGTACAAAGCAAGACTACCAGTGAAATTGTTATGTCACACCTATTAATTTATATTTATAAACACCGATTAGTTTGAAGTTAAGTAACCGACCACAAAATTAAGAATCTGAAGAAGTGTAAACTGTATATTTATGAAACAGACATGAACATCATCTTGGGGCTTACATCTGCGAAAAATTGTATAATGTTGATTTTTTTTTTCCTCCGGGGTAGGCCTATTATTACAACTGAAAAGCAAAAATCAATTAAATTTAAAGCATTAAAACATAACCCAGCTATGAATGCGAGAAGCAATATTCAGAACACAACCCAGTCCCACTCTACAATACATTAGTAGCCCTACAATGAATGCTAATTTCATAACGGCTTTTGAAAGCTTCCCGTGAAAATCATTGCGTTTACGCGACCACAAGTGAGAACCGTATCCATTTTGTTACGTTGCGTCACGTAAGAAATGCTAATTCAACTTTCCGTAAGGAGGGGAGATACGAAATTGCTGGAAGAGCATTTCTTTACTTTTCGTTCCGGCAGGTTTTTTTTTCTGCAAGTGGGAACCAATCTTAATGGACCTTTCCACTAAGTCCTGCCCCTTGGATTTGCTAAGGTCCTACCTAGTCCCACAGAGGCACGTTTATACATAATCTTTACGCGCTTTCGTATCGTGATATCCGTTATCACATTATTTCAAAAGCGTTCACATCGAATTCAAGATCGTGATAATGAGCTGCAGTGTTGGTGCGTGAAAGGCCAGCCTACAAGAGATCACCGCGCGGTACCTGTGGCGACGGCTTGTTTTTACTATTGATTTTTAACGTTGATGATTCGCTATGTTGCCGAGAACTTTGTTTACAATTTTTCCGCTTTTGCTTCAAGTGATCGATTCACAAATTTTAAATGAAGATTTGTTGTGAACAAATATTTTTACTGCCGTACATTAAAATGGGTAAAAATTGATATAAAAAAATGTGGTTCAAAATATTTACCGGTAAATTTTTTAAACATTTATGGATCAACGTTTTCAGCGTAAATAAAGCTTTGTTTACTTGAGTACCATTTTTCATGTTATTTTAATTTACCCTCCCCTCCCCTTTGAAGAAAATAATATAATATAAATAAATTAACATCTACAGCCCAAATATTTAGTCTAGATTTAATTAATAAATTAGGAATTTTTAACTTAATGCAGGAAATATCGCTATACTTTTATAATTATTCGTATTATTTTTATTGACCTTTTAAAGATTGGAACGATAAGACTTGTCCATTCTTTAGGAAATAATGTCGAATTTGAAATGGAGTTGTATATTTTTGTTATTAAGTTGATGACAAAACTAGGTGAATAGGTCAAAAATTCAGCATGTAAACATTCAATTCCTGGAGCTTTATCAGGATTTTGTGACTTATTAGCTTGTTTTACTTCAACAGAATATCATAGTTTCTGTTCGTATACTGCACTAAAACTCAGCATTGAGTAAATCGTTCAGGGTTTCAGTATTCGGATTAATAAATTCGTTACTCTCACAAATAATATTTTCATCTTTCCTAATATAATATCGTTGACATTTTGAAATAAAGTTTTAAAATGATTGAACCATTAGACTGTTTTAATTTTAGAACCAAATCATAAGTGGTTTCCTTAGGATTATACCAAAATGATAGCCTTTTTTTTTCGTGAACTTTCAAGAAATTTTTCTTCCTATCAGACATAGTTCATCAATGAAAGTTCATGATTATAGTTGTATGAAAAGAGGTCTCTTGTAATCTCTCGCTAACTCGGTGAGTGTCATAGTGTTTAGACCACAGAGTCCATACGATATTATTACGATCTTATTAGGGTCTAAGACCACAACTTTCGTGATTTGAATATTAATTCCTTGTTTATGATGTTGGATGAAATATGGATGAACAATATTAGAAGTTATTTAAAATTCATCTTAAATTATCTGACAAGAGAACTATGGCAACTCATCGTCTACAGTTACTGTCACAACATAAATGAAAATAAGACACGGAACAAATATATAATGTGCAAAATAAGCTGGTTTTAATGAAATAAAAGTTCACCGATCAAATAAATGTGGTGTTACTTTTCAATTAATGTGCCAATGTACAATACTAAGTCTTCAGATATGCTTAGGACTTTTACCATCAGTCTGCAGTTCTTCATTTTAATACATTTGACAGTATGTAAGTCTGAGTATATTTGGCTATAATCCTCCGATCATATATAAATGGACATAAAATGTATCTATAATAGACGGCTAATTATTTTACAGTGTTTCTTAACTATCAATGCTTTAAGACTCAAGACAATATCATATATATATATACTGTCTCTTATACACATCTAGATGTGTATAAGAGACAGATATAACATGAATAATTCAAATGTAACAATTATAATTTTAAAAAAATGATGAAATCATAAGGAATTAAAAAAAGGCATCATGAGTGTAATAATAATAATAATAATAATAATAATAATAATTATTATTATTATTATTATTATTATTATTATTATTATTATTATAAAAATAGTAGTAAGTAATAAAAGTAATAGGCCCAATAATAATAATAATAATAATAAGAATAATAATAATAATAATAATAATAATAATAAAAAGTCAATCGACATATGCGTGATAATAATAAATTTATACTATCTAATGTTTCTCCATGTTTGTCTATTTTTTGCAATTGTCCTCAATCGATGTACGTCAATTGATTTTTTTTCAATTCAATACAACTTTATTTCCTTTTTCATCATCAAAATACATTATATAACATGAATAATTGAAATATAACAATTATAATAAACAAAATGACGAAATCATAAGGAATTGAAAAAAGGCAAAAAAAGCAAGTAGAAACTTTCAACATGGGTGTAATAATAATAATAATAATTAGAGGGGTCAGATTTCCCCGACGAAAGCAAAGTGGGCGTGGTCGAGCTTTGATTAAAAGGTTTCGAAAGTGGTCCGAACATTTTGACAAAATAGGGGTTTCAGAATGCTTATTTAATCGATTTTAGAGTCTACTAACATGTAGAAAATACATACAATTTTTTTTCTCCCGGACGGCCATCCCCTCCCCCACTGGCGCCACCCCTGGTAAGAAGGTAATTCCTTATTTCCAACGCATAAATACGAAGATAAGTAACCCTTGGAAAGAATTAAGAATACAAAAAATCCACAGCATAACTTCGGAAGCATCTCCGATGGAAAAGAAACCGATCAACCACGTTAAGCCGAAAACTGCTGTAATGCTCACTCCAATTCTCATCATCTGAATCCCACTGAGTCTGGTTTCCTTTCCTTTTATGGTAGATTGAGTTCTGTTTTTTCCGACCTGCCTTAAACTATGCAAAACCAGAATGAATACGGTCGTGTTGAAAAGTAAGGATAGAGCGACAGGAATTGCTACAGAGTAGTACATACGTTGGAGTGTCAGAAAACAACTGCAAGTAGATAGATAACACCAGAAGGTACGTAGTTAAGACATTATTACATATGTGTCACATAATACACAAAATAATAACAATTAATAGTAAACGTGCAAATAATATAAAATAATATATAGGCCTTGATATTACCAGTAGCCCTATAGGAATTTATTTCGTATCACCATATGCTGGGTGTGCTGTTGCAAATTAATAAATACTGACAACAAATGATATTTTATATTGAAATATGCAGGCTTGTGTATAGGTACTTAAATTATTGTATATTTGGTATTTAGCAGTGTATACTGAGTACAGACAAGACTAAAACTCTAAACACACTTTAGTTTGACAAGCAATAGACCTTTCCGGAGTGTCAGTCAAACTTAACATCTGACTAATCAGAACAGTGCAAGCAACATGCGCGCGTCTTACAAACACACGTATTATAACACAAACGCACGTGTTCACCTATGACTTGGTTCTCACGAGAGCCCTAGTATCCGGATCGGGAGCTAACCGTTAGCGCTAACCGTTAGCACCTGCGTGAGAACGCCCAACGGTTAGCGCAAACTGTTAGCAGTATCCGGATACCGCTGACGGTAACAAGCGCTATTGGTTAGCAATGGGGCACGTTTTTATTATCAACCAATCACAGTTACGCGTTTACAATTTCCAGTTTCTTATTGGAAGGTGTTTCGATCATCATATTCTTGGTCCGGATCGGGATCTTCTCGTATGGACGCATGGCAGCTAACGGTTAGCAGGATCCGGATCCTGCTAACCGTTAGCAGCCGTGTGAGAACATAGCCTATGTTTTAACACAGGGACCTTTCAATTTGTGCGAGGAGCGACGCTAGAACGGAATCACTCATGCGTGACCGTCCTACCTGCCGTCCTACGTTCTCTGCACACAGATTTGGCCAAGTTGCGTTCCAGAATCTACTCGACTATGGAACGCCAAAAGGACAAATTACAAGTGGCGCAGTGCAAAAGTCAGTCGCAGTGCAAAAGTCAAGTGGCGCAGTGCAAACTCAAAATGCGTGTGCCACCACTTTAGTTTTGCACTGCGCCACTTGACTTTTGCACAGTTCCACTTAACTTTTGCACTGCGCCACTTGTAATTATCCTTTTGGCGTTCCATACTCGACTAGGTGAACTTAACGTTCTCGCATGCGCAGATGACTTTTAGTAAAGTCATTACGTTCTACGCCCTACCGTCGTCTTGCAATCAAAAGCTCCCTAATGTCGTCTTGTTGGGACCTTAGCAACAATATTCAAGGGGCAGGGCTTAACGGAAAGGCCCATTGTTTAATCTTTTCCATAACTTACTACTTTTCAAAATCCACATAGCTATCAAGGTCAACAAATGCAGACACCGAGACAATTATCACTGGTAAACCTGTGGAAAAAGTTTGATATTAATAATTAAATAAATATAAATAGAATCACCTGGTTTCCAAAAAATAAAAAAAAAATAAAAAAAACACTGTAACACTCTAAGCAATAATACATAATACGAAAAATATCTTCATTATAAAACTAAAATACTTACCCCATGCAAACAAGCAAGCCTTAAAAAGAAAGTGTGACACGTAACTATTAACGACTTTCACAAGTAAATAGTACATTTTTACAGCTTGAACATTCATCCAGAATATTGACGATAGCAAGAAATAATGCAAAAGAGCTGCAGCAAACGTACACCCAAGACTGTTTTCAGTCGTTTCATTTCGTTTCGTTTCGTTTTGATCAATTCCAGCAAGAAATACAATGTACAGACCAAGCAAAGACAAACACAGCTGACATAGAATTTGCTTTGGTTCACTCTTCCAAAATTTCCTAAATAGAATTTAAAATTAATGAGATCATCATAATTGAACTACATAAATATAATCTTACTACATTTATTTATTTATTTTGTTAAACTTGGGCATAATTTAATGCCATTCTATATATCATCTTCAACTAACACGCTGTTGGGCAAAGACACTGTCTTTGACGACAAAACTACATCCTATATATTATATTATTTACTATATATATATAATATTTAAGTAAGAAATAATATTTTATTAATAACATAAAATATGTACATACCTCTTACTCACGAAAGTAAGTAATGTCAGAAATAGAGATGCAATTGATATGCTTAAGCCAACAATAGTCACAATGTCTGCTGCAGGGGGAAGAGATGACATTTGATGGAAATCCTATTAAAAGGCAAATAAGAATAACATTACATATGTTGATTTACGTATGAAATACCATACAGTGATCTGAAGACATACCGTATATAATAACATACTGTAATCAAGCTTTAAATACAGTAATAATAATAATAACACATTAAATACAGTAATAATAATACTAATGAGAAAGTTCTAGTACTCAGTTGTTTGCTGGCTACATTTCCTTGTTCATTTGAATAATGGACAAGTACATTAGTTACAAGACCAAATAATACCTAAATTATAACATAAAAATAGTAATTAAAATAGGCCTAAATATAACAATATCAATGAAATATGATAATAATGGTAGTGATAAAATTATTAAGGATAACGAAAATGATAGTGTTGATATAGTTATAAAAATAACGATGATAATAATAATAATAATACAATTTTTACTGTTATTATTATTATTATTATTATTAGTAGTAGTAGTAGTAGTAGTAGTAGTAGTAGAAGTAGTAGTAGTAGTAGTAGTACCGGTAAACCTATCCAATGTGAGGACAATCGCCTATATTTTCT
>NW_022709255.1:0-523 GCF_011630105.1 Anneissia japonica | reverse complement strand
AAGAAAAGCAGCTGAAAATAAAATGATCTATGACCAAAGGTTTTGGTGTTAATTCAACAAACTACTGAAAGGTTCTTATCATAAAAATGGAGGCATGTACTCTAGGTCAAAAAGGTAAATGAGTTGTTTGTGAAAGTGCTTCGATAGTATATGCTCAGTGGCAAGGGTCCCTAAAAACAATAACATAGTCTAGTAGATTAATTATGGTTTGCCAAATTGGCATAACATTCTTACATTTTTATTTTATAACATAATTATGTCATGTAAGCTATATATAAATACACAAAAGCCAATGTATATATTGGTTGACATAATTTGTCTAAATTGTCTACACAATTTTATATATTTTATTATGAATTGTTTCACTGATAGGAATAATTTTTGTATTATTGGCTTAATTTTTGCAAATTCAACTGGTTGCTTACCTTTAAAATAATGACTGTAATTTATTTAAGTACAGGCCCAGTGGCAATCCTTAATACTTATTAAAACTGGAAAATTAAAATCAAATTCAATGAGCTAC
>NW_022709254.1:0-900 GCF_011630105.1 Anneissia japonica | reverse complement strand
AAAAAAAAAAAAAAAAAAAACAAACTTGACCTTCGGACAAATGCACTGACCCCTATAGGAATATGCATGACTTTTAATCACAAACAAAAACAAATAGAGTTCTCTGTGCTACTGCATTGCTAATTACTGAAGAATTTGGTCACTTTGCTTCTAACTATGTAATGTAGATTTAAGTAAGTAAATATACGTCCTACAAACATGAAAATAGTGAAAAATGTGAGTTGACATACATAAGTTTCATGCTTCTACTCAAATTTGAAGTATCATGCCATTTTTTGGGACTAAGAAACCCCACTACTTGATGCATCAAATCATATCCTGCTTTTGCCTGATTGTTTTTAAGAGGAGGAAAACCTTGAATTCTGTGGAAATTAAAAGCCACTAATAATACACCTCAGAAGTCAACAAAGTGACATTTCCAGTCATTTAGAAATCAAAATTTCTGGGAACCCCCTCCCCCCAAAAAAGGAGCTCATTTACAAACATTTTTACCCCCCTCCTTCAGAATTTCCTGTAGCCAGAGAGAGGAGGAAGTAGGATAGCCAAAAAGACGAATGGCCCGAGAAAAAGGGAATTAATTTCAAGAGTACTACTACGCGTACTGTACATAGTATTTTGACACAGTTTTACCGCGATTAGTATAACCGTGTCAAAATACCACGCGTAGTACACGTACGCGTACTACGTGTAGTACGCGTAGTACACGTAGTACGTGTACTACACGTAGTACACGTAGCACGCGTAATACGCGTACTACGTGTAGTACGCGTAGTACACGTACTACACGTAGTACGTGTACTACACGTACTACGCGTAGTACGTGTACTACACGTACTACGTGTACTACACGTACTACGTGTAGTACGCGTAGTACGTGTACTACGCGTGGTATTTTGACAC
>NW_022709253.1:0-730 GCF_011630105.1 Anneissia japonica | reverse complement strand
TCCGCATCATCCTCTTCCCTGTCAAAATCTTTGTCCGGTGCCATTGGCAACCGACTTAACGCATCCGCATTTCCATGATCGGTTGTCTTCCGATACTCAATGGTATAATCATACTGATTCAATATTAGCGCCCACCGGGCTAAACGATTTGCAGCTAGAGTTGGTGTTGGTGTATCCGGTGCAAATAGTGATATCAAGGGCTTGTGATCTGTTACTAGGATGAACTTTCGTCCATAGAGGAACTGATGAAATTTATTCAAGGCAAAAATAATAGAAAGGGCTTCCTTCTGAATTTGTGCATACTTGCGTTGGCTGTCATTTAGTGTTTTTGAAGCATAGGCCAATGGTCTTTCACTCCCATCGACATAACGATGAAACAACACTACTCCCACGCCGGTTTCAGAAGCGTCGCAAGCAATACCAATAGGTAGTGATGGGTCGAAGTGACAAAGAATTGTGTCATTGCATAACAAGTTCTTCAAGTGTTGAAATGATGCTTGTTGCTCTTTACCCCACTCCCATGGTATATCCTTTCTGGTCAACCTGTTCAGAGGGCTGGCTATGGTTGAAAGGTTTGGTAAGAATTTACCGTAGAACTGCAATTTCCCCAGGAACGCTCTCAGTGTTGAGACATCTGTCGGTGGTGGCATTTGAAGTACCGCTTTCACTTTATGACCTTTCGCAACACCTTGACTTGATAGTTTGTGTCCTAGGTACTCAATTTCTGCTT
>NW_022709252.1:184590-193708 GCF_011630105.1 Anneissia japonica | reverse complement strand
TATATTGTGACAAAATTTGTAAAAAAGTAAGGCATACAGTAAACAAACAACTAAGCAAAAAGTCTGTCTAACATTTTAATAGGTTAGTGTTCATTGAATTTTAAAGTTTTACTGTATTGTCCTTATTTTTACATGACCGCATAAATTTCAAACAGAAATGTCGTTAGAATAGCTCTACTTAATCAGAAAAATTAATGAAAACATGAAACATGTTTACACTTAAAGACATGTACAGGTATCGAGTGTGAAGATTTACCATTGCAATAGACTTAGGCCTTTCTATTATTCAATTCAGTCATGAACAGATATATTGGATTTTCTCGAGGTCTTCAACTAAATCAAGTGGACCCTTGTGAGTCCAGAAGTATCATACCAGTTCTGTCTCTTTTGTTCCCAATTCATACGATTCATTTCAACTAACTCAATCATGAGCGTCGAGGAACGTTGAATACATAATGCCTTGTGTGCCTGGATAACTTTTGTCTCATTGCCACAAAAAATATTTCTTTAGATATCGTAAGCCTTTGTATAGCAAATATTTATCGAGGTTCCTGGGGCTGAAGGTGTAGTCGTAACTTATTGTCCCACTGAAACACAATATTTCTTTAAAAATATATTTCATGAATGGGCATTCAGCAACACATAAGTACGCTTTTTTAATCTCTTTTCCCTAAATTACAAAACAGAATATTACCTATGCGAGATAAACTTATCACAAAACAAGAAGACATTAAGTTATATTTTCCCTCGTTTTCGTCCGGAAAATTTTTAACTTAATAAGAGTGTCCTTTAACAGGCCGGGGTGTCCCAAAGAAGGGGGTCTTACTGTAATACTGCCTTCCAAGTTTAAGCGAGTCGGATCAGTACATTTGTGTAGACCTACCTGTGAATACTGTGCTTGCCAACCATTACTTGTTAGGATGTGTAGTGTGATTCATGATTTATTATATTGAATTTTAATTCTTCCTGTCACTTAGGCATAAGTGTCTTAAGTATCTCCATTGGCCGTGGTTTTTTTTAAACCATATTTATAGAGGGTGACCCTTCCCTGCGTATCCTAAGGTCGGCTGTTATTAAAGGACCCTCTTAAATAAATGAAATACCGTGATGCTTCATCAGCGAAGTCTCATTACGAGGCTTAGGGAGTGGAGAATTTTATTTAGTCATGAGAAAAATCATGTACTGGATTTGAACACAGGACCCTGGTATTGGAAGGCAAGCACCTTAACCACCAAGCTACATGTCTACTACATCGTGGCGAAGCCAACAATAACCTGTGTCTGTTAGGGAATATTATTGTCCCATTATATTTCATTATATATCGCAGGACTTTGTGCGTATACACCAAAGATATATTGTGTGCTGTCAATCAAATGTTACCAGAAAGCGCGTTTCAGTTCATTCCTTCTTTGTTCAGTTTGTCCAAGCATGTTTTCGTTAATTTCTAATCGTTTACTAGAATCGAACGGCATTGGGATTAGATATAGACAGAGGATGCTTCAAAGGCATCCATTCGTATAATCTTGTGAAAATACCCTATAGATAAAACATATATTATTCAGTGGCACAATCTAGGTTCTGAGGGGCACTAGTTCGAGAGCACCGTCGGGGCCCTTGACGCATATTTAGCAAATACTACTCTTTTACTGAAGTAATCCATACTAATACAATCCTTCGTTGAACATCATTCAGGGCGCAAAACTATGAAATCGAACAATTATTTACTATTGAATATTCATACCACCATCTATTGAATATTCATACCATCATCTATTGAATATATTCCACCATCTGTTGAACATTCATACCACCATCTGTTGAATATTCATACCATCTATTAAATATTCATGCAACCATCTATTGAATATTCATACAACCATCTGTTGAATATTCATAGGCCAACTGATTGTAGCCAATTTAATTGGCCACCATTAGACCTTATTTTTTAATTTTGATTATGTAATATTATATAATTAAATATATAAACGCAAGTATGAGACTCTATAGTATCTAGAGCAGATTCCAATCTACATTCAATGCGCAACATGCTATTTATAAGTGAAAAATAATGGATTTTGTTTTATTATGTTGCATATCACAACTGCTGAATATGGAATTGTGAAGGGCGCCAATAGTTCGTTTTTTGTTTGTTTGTTTGTTTTTTCGATGTCAAAAGCAAAATCATGTGACATGCCTAAATATGGTCATGATGACATTAGACCATGTTCATATATAATAATAATAATATAGTAATATTTTTATTTAATCTAAATAATAATTAACGCTAAATTACATGAGAATACATTAAAACTCGGAAATACAAAGCCGAAAAACACATAGAATAGCACCTATAAGATTACATAATTGAGAACATTAAAATTAAATTCAGACGTATAAAACTATAGAAATATGATAAAATTCATTAGATTAAACATTAAAATTCTATTACATTATAAAATATAACACAAGGAATAACAATTGATTACCGGTATAATTTACACAAAATTACACATTGGTTGATATAAAAATTATAAACAATTTACATTAAATTGACTAAAAATTAACTTTTAGAGTTCATATTAAACAGGGGAAATAGATGTGTTGAATCAATATATTGAATCAAGAGCCCCGCATAATTCAACTATAGGCAAAATTTGGAAACCGCAATAACGAAATTGACAGTTACCGTATAGGCCTACTAATTCTCATTATTTATTTTAGAAGTCTAGTGAGGAATGGAATGGGGTTTTTGCTATATCTATTAGTCCGGTGCTTGGGAATATATAGGCACATCATGACTTTATATGCGCATACAACAGTTTTTTTTTTCGAATAAAATTTGATAGTCCGGACAAAGTACTTTTTCTACGAATATTTTTTTCATGCAATTTATACCGTTGCGACAAAGTAACTGCGAGCACAAGTCATCAGTTACTTGCTAGGAGCATGGAGGAAGGAAATTTAGAATCAAAATTTCCTTCCTCCATGCTAGGAGGCAGATGAAGCTCACAGAAAACGCAGCAGCTCCCTCATTATTTGTCAATCATTTACTGTATTCTTTATTTTGCCTTTTATAAAAATTAGAATAAAATTGGTACATACAGTAAAATAACACACACACACAAAAATAACCAAAACTGCCATTACAGAAAAACTAGCCTATGTATTAAATCAATACTTATACCAAACGATTAGCTCCCGATCCGGATACTAGGGCTCTCGTGTGAACCGTACCTACGAGTCTGTCAATTATCGATTTAGATCCATATAAGGTAAAGCACTTTGTCATTTTTTTTCATTTTCAGCAAATAATGAATTGTTCAATAAAAAATATACACGATTTACACAAAGTAGCAGATAGAACTTTTCGTTCAAATTTCATATCCTTTTAAATTTTTTTTGTTTTTTTGGGATGGGATTGAAGTATTTTTAAAGTATAATTACAAAACAACCTGCGGTACTAACAAGTAGCCCATTATCTCATCGGCGTTAAGTTTTTCTTTAGATATTGTAGTCCTTTGTATAATACCTATTCACCATTGCTACGTTTCCTCTTAATTCTGAGTCACCCACACACATACCCCACCCACATCCCCCCACACCCTCTATTTAAAGATCAACTCTAATTCTGTGGTCCCTATTTAGCAAATGTCTGTTACAGTATCTCTATTATTATCTATATTATTGGAGACCAAAGCTGCTAAAGATAGTGGCAACCCCGGTCCCAACAATGGTCTTTAAGTGGAAATATTCTTATACAGGTCTCCCTCTAATTAAAGACCACCTCCAATTAAAAACCACTTTTCTGTGATCCCAAATTAACAAATGTCCGTTACAGTATTTTTATTATTCTAATTAGAGACAAAAGTAGCTAAAGGCCATGGAAACCCCGGTCCCAAAAATGGTCTTTAATTGGAGGGAGACCTGACATTCATTATTGTGTTGCACACTAATTGCTCAATCCATTTTTTAAATACCTCATTTATTTCTGTTTTTAAAAAGATAATCTAAAAAATGATTATATAATACAGATAATGTTTTTAGTGTTAGCAACAAGCAAAAACATTATAAATGTTATTATAAATGATAAATTTTATCAAAAAGTTTTTATATAGTTTGTTTATGTTTACGTTTGTTTATCCATATATAATATAAACATCCTTAAATTTATATTTCTATAATTGGCTGTATCAGCATTATTCAATTTTAATTTGTGCATATCAAGTTTATTTCTATTTATCATTACACAAAGGTTAATAAAATTATGAGTTATGCCCTTTCCAGCCTGCATGTGACATGTCTATATATGGTAATGATGACATCACATCATGACCATAATAGGCACGTCATGACTATATATGGGCATACAACAGTTTTTTTTATTGTACTTCAAAAGTTTTCTGTGTTTATACAGTGTAGCACATATATGCATTCGTAAATGCAAGCATTATATTAAGCAATGCCCAATAATTTATTATACAATTTTGTAAACAGTAAATCATCTAAATGTGTTTTGTGTCAAAGGTTATTACATAGGTGTAGCATTACAATTGTATAGAAGGTAATATAACATGTAATATAGCATTATTTATTAATATGTAACATGATAATGGTATATTATGTGATATTTAGTTATTTATTATATCTTTATTAGATAAGCATTAATTATTATTGTTTTATATTATTGTATTTTCCTTTTATATTCTATTTTATTTTATTAATGATTTTTTAAAGAATTTGATACATATTTCCTGTATAATAATTTTATTGAATTTCTGAAAATCCATGGTAATATGTATATTAGGAGTATTTTGTATGTTTATTTTTTATTAAGTTTTCACAAAGAATGACTTGAATTAGATCATACAATTGCATCAGTTGTCAGTCTGCTTCTCTGGATAATAACTTTTGTAGTGTATTAAATCTTTTAGTGTTAATTTTCTTGTTGACTGATAATTAAATATAGAAACATCTGTTTATATTTTATTTAATAAATGCACTATACAAGCCATATCATCAGCATTTAATTGCAAATATGTTCCATGTTCAATTGAAAATGTAGTCATTGTTGAATGTAATGCATGGTGTTTGTATACATGGTTCATGTTCAGTTAAGCATGGTGTAGACCATGTTTTATTGATTGGATGGTCTAAGTGAAAACCCGATCTATGTTCAATTTAATATTTGGCTCATTAATAACTTTATTGAGGTGTACCTCCATAGTAATGTACAATGTGTGTTTTTTAATACAGTACATTGTTTTATGTTCAGTTAAATTCATGGTCTATTTTGAATTCACTATAGTTTGTGTTCAATTGAATGTGGTCCTTGTTTAATTTAAATAGATGGTAGTCTCTTTCATTGAATAATCAGTTTAAAGTGGGTTAACTACAGGGACGACTGAGATATGCGTGTAGAAATAAATGTATTTATATCACTATTAACCTTTGTTATTTTGCTAAAATAGTTTGTTCTTCATCACGACCATTTAATCCTCTTTCAATTGTAACTGTGCTGTGAATGAAGTAAATCCTGAAAACTGTTCAGTACTTCAGAGTGTTGGCCACGGTATCTATATAATTAGACAAAGTACAAAATGGACATGCTACAAAATGGACATGCTACATAATGAGAATAAGTTGATTTAGGAACGCTGCAATGTAAATACTTTATTTAACTAAGATTGATGAATACTGCATTACAAAATACATGTTTTAACATAGTGGTTTATACTGTTACTGGTGCTGGCACTTTTAACCCTCCGACGTTGTCCAGGTTTACTTGCGCTCTTTGTTGTAATTGGAGAAGTTAGCAGACCGTTGGAAAACAATTATTGTTTTTTTCTTCTTGCGTGGTACGGCATTCGTGAAATCAATAAAAAAAAATCTTATCTTTATTATCAGTATGCTTATCATCATTGCTTAACGGTGTTGCTATTGCTGATTTTTAAGAATATTATTAGTGAGACAAATCACAATTGTGAGAAAACAAGAGTTGACGTCTTTCGGGAAATCAAAAAAATATAAATATTTCTTCTTGAAATTTTTAATCGGTCCTGCCACCTTCTTTATTGTGATATCATGCATAGTTTGACATATTAATTAGCATAAACACTAAGAGCGTATCTTGATAAAGTAACAGTAATGGTTTAATGTAGTACAGCACTGATATATGTACTGTATATGTCAATAACCTATAAATAGAGTACAATGCTGTTAGGTTACAGGGTTCAGGAAGTAATCGAAAACTTTATCTGCATACAATGACAATAAAATGAGCGGTCCCGAAGTGAGTAGATATTTGATGAAATGTGTTATAAAAATGTATTATAAATAAATATATTTTTGAATCTTGAATCTGTTTATTTATATTTTACTTGTGTCCTAATGGAATCTAATTCTTAACTTCGGATAAATTGGTCATCCTGAATCTATTTATTTTATAATATATTTTACATTAATGCAATCTCCTTTACTCAATTGTTGTACACCTAAATATATTATTTAAAAAATTACAAACAAAACCAAATAACTCACAGAATGAAATCTGAACTGACAATTTTTCTCTTCCGTGGGAGTCACACCCACATTTATTTCAATCTTATTTGTAAGAACTGTATATTTTTTTTTTGAATTTTTCATATTTTTAATATACATAAATTAAATAAATAAGACCTATTACATTACAGTATAATAATAATTATGTGATAATAATAACAACAATAAATAGTAAAATTGTGTATATTACTTATAACATAATGAAGTAGTAATTATAACAACAAATACTATTAATTTTTCCTTTTTATTATTTACTATTATTTTAAAGTTCATTAGCCGTTATGTGGTGTGCCTTAAATATTTGAAAATAATAGTCTCTCGAGAGCAGCTAGCTCAGTCTCTAGAGAGCAGCTTAGCTCAGTTGGCTAATCTGGTGGTAGCCGCTGCGTGTGTGCGCTGAATCGTGGAGATCTCTAGGTCCCCATTTCAATTCTTATCGCTGCCTTTCCTTGTGTTTCAGCTAGAGGGCTGAAATACAAGTTACAATAGCGCACCGTCTTTCGGATGAGACGTTTAAGCCGTTGGTCCCGTGTGCATTATGGCCCATGTGCACGTTAAAGAACGCAGTACACCCCATACAAAAATTTTCTATAGAATTCTATAAAAAAAATTCTATAGATTTCCTATATAGTATTCTATAGAGTATCTATAGAAAATTTTATATAAGTTCTATAGAATATTTCAAACAAATTCTATAGAAAATATATAAAAACATTCTATACAATCTCTAAAGAATTTCTATACAATTTCTAAAGGATTTCTATACAATTTCTAAAGGATTTCTATACAATTTCTAAAGGATTTCTATACAATTTCTAAAGAAAAGTGGCTTAATTCTCTATAAGAATCTATAGAAATTAACAGCATTTCTATAGAAAATAACAAGTGTTTCTATAGAGAGTAAAGCTGTTATAATTTCTTTTCTATAGAAAACTATTATTTTCTGTAGAAATTGACAATACTTCTATAGAAAAGAACAGCGTTTCTATAGAAATTATTGCAGATATATAATTTTTTCTATAGAAAACTATGTAAATCTCTATGGAAAATAACAGCATTTCTATAGAAAGTAACGCTGTTATAATTTCTTTTCTATAGAAAACTATTATTTTCTATAGAAATTCACAATACTTCTATAGAAAAGAAACAGCATTTCTATAGAAAGTAACGCTGTTATAATTTATTTTCTATAGAAAACTAATATTTTCTATGGAAATTCACAATACTTCTATAGAAAAGAACAGCATTTCTATAGAAATTATTGCAGATATGATTTTTTCTATAGAAAACTATATAAATCTCTATGGAAAAAAACAGCATTTCTATAGAAAATAACACCAATATAATATATTTTCTATGGAAAACTGTATTATTCTCTTTAGAAATGTAATGAATTTCTATAGAAATAATGCTGATATATTATATTTTCTATAGGAAAAAAACAGCATTTCTATAGAAAATAACACTAATAAAATTAATTTTCATAGAAATTCACAGTACTTTTCTAGAAAATAAAGTTGATATATTTTTTTTTTTTTTATAGAAAACTGTATTGTTCGATCACTAAAAAATTGTTTTCACGAATCAAAAAATAAAGTGTAAAAATAAAAAATCATAGGCCTACAAGATGATTGTAATGTACAAATGTGTTTTGGTAGTTCATGGCACTGCAGGAAACATGAAATGTTTGAACCCACTGTACAGAAATCCCAACAAAATGTATTCATTCTCAAGATCTTTATTTAACACATATTAAACATATATATATAACAGTTCAAACAACCAAACTAAAATGTTTGCATTGCATCATCTAATAGTAGAAAAAAAAACTGGACTCAATATCTTAAAAGAAAAAACTGCATTGAATTTTACTAGCATTATGAAGTCACACGATGTAGCACTAGTGGTATTGTGCAAACATATAAAGATTTATAAAAATAATTTTATATAATAGTTGTATTTACAGTAAATTGCAGCAAGCCTATATATATTATAAATATATTAAATAACATCAAAGTACTGTAAGCGATATTGATAAGGGTAGATGAAAGAAAAAGTTTTACATATTTTTTTACTATTACAGTACAGTATTAGATTTAACTTTACACAAATTTAATAGATGTGAAAGACTCAAAAAAGAAATTTCAAAACATAAGGTGGATAACCCTGCACTGTATGGACCGTACATAATTATCAACAAATGTATAAACAGTATGCTAAGGGGGGAAAAGGCCTAATACTAAATACAAAATTAAATGAAAGGAATTTACAAAAGCTTAAATATTGATTGAAATCGGTTTTCTAAATTTAATAACATGCCAATATGGATATATTTAAACCTAATTATGTATTTATGTACCCATTGAAAAAAAGGCCATAGAGAACGGTATTGCAAAATCAACATTGTCCATGTACTGTATGTACACTTTTTAAAGGGGTTGATGTGGCAAAAAAGAGTACTCTTTTAATACATTATGTTTTCAATTGTGATTGGCCCCTAAGTTTAAACTTTAAAGAAAAAATATACTCAGGTACTAAACCTACTAGAGCTACAAAATAA